>NC_041388.1:643703039-643742169 GCF_002162155.2 Triticum dicoccoides | reverse complement strand
CCCGTCGGCCCTCGCCTCCCTCCTCTGCTTCCTCCCCTCCCAACCTCGGCCATCGTCGGGCCTGCCTCCTCGCCCTGCACCCTCTGTAAACCACCCCCCCCTCTCTCTCTACTAGCTAGGGTTAATTTACTTAGGTTTTAGTTATGTTAATTAGGTTATCTATTTAGTTATGAATTTAGATAGGTTTCAAAATTTGCTGAATTTATATGCAAATTTGAACTGGACATGTGATATGTGGATATGTCATGTTTTGGACATGTCATGTTTTGGTAAATGATCCGAGTTGCCTATGTTACGCCGGAATGTGGATTCATTTCCGTTCCGGTGAATTTCAGGCGCTCGATATGTCCATTTTTTAGCAAAGGTCATGCCGAAATTTCCCGTGAATAAAGGCATGATTTGTGCTACATAGTTGGCATATCGAGTGCTGGCACATAGATTTCTTTTTTATCTCATTTCTCATTTATTCATACTTTTAGAAATAAATGAGGACACTTAATCATACGAAACATGTCGAACAACGAAGAAACTGGGCCTTCTGACCAAGATGCAGACGAGATGGATTATGAGGGTGAACAAGACTACCTCGACTTTTTGACTGCTAAGCAAGGTTTACAGGTCCGCCTCGATGATGGTACTGACACCGACACCGACACCGACGGCGGTGCCGAGACCGGTGGGGAAGGTACCGCCGGGGAAGATACCGGCCCCGATGCTGGTACCAAAAAGAGGCATAAGAAGCAGAGGATACGAAAACCTAACAAACTAGGGATTGGACGACTTGTGATCACAAAGATGGCACCTGACAAGTTTGAGCCGTTAGAGCCGGAAGAACCTCGCAAGTGCTATGGGAACCAAGTAGGATGCATCCTACGGGAATGCGCGAGCATCAATGACGATGACTTAAGGAGTAAAGAACATTTGACGCAGTTGCTCCTAACGAAGTTGCACAAGAGATTCAAGTTCCCCGATCGGGATGATAACATAGAACAACCGTGGGATGATCCGAAGATGAAAAAGACTAACAATCACGCCATGGGCATGTTCAGCAATGATTTGGCCTCCTGGAAATCGAGGGTGAAACGAGCTATTGAGGCTGAGGAACCCCTGTCCAAGATTCTGGAGGAAAATCCGACAATTACGGAAGAGGAGTTCGAAAAGTTCAAGGACACTTGCGCTACCGAGGACGCCAAGGCTAAGGCTGCGAAATTCAAGAGCCTTCAGCAAAGGAACACGGGGAAGCATCGCCTCGGAAGCCGTGGCTTCCTCGGTAAAAGGCCCATATGGGATAAGGAGGACGCGGAACGTGAAGCCGCGGGTCTCCCAGACCCCTTCGTGAAGTTCACCAACCCCTTGGAGCATGACTTCATCAAGGCCCGCTACAAGTGGGACAAGGAGAAAAAGGTTTTCTACACAAACAAGATCACGAGGAAATTGATTAGACTACTGGAGAAGCAACACCAGCTTGCAGCCGAAAACCCTACTTCTCCGATGAGGCCCAAGTGGGACACCCCTCTCAACTGGGCCTTGAACGAACTTAAGGGACTCCCTTTGGGCCAGCGGCCGCAATATGGTCGTGTGCACGGCGCTGGAGATGGCGCCACGTGGAAGGTGTTTTACAACGAGGGCCCGGAGGCCAAGAAGCAGAAAAAGAAGTTTAGTCAGGCGGACATCGACGCGAAAGTGAAGCTTGCGGTCGAGAAAAAAGCAGCTGAGGACGCAAAAAAAGCAGCCGAGGACAAATATGAGTTGCTACAGCAGCCAGTCAATGCAGCTGTAACTGCCTGCAGAAATGATTTTGCTACTAACTTGGTTCCAGTTATCATCAACTGGACGAAGAAAAATCCAGACAAGACGGTACATGATTTCCCGTTGCCCAGTTTTGTCGGGAGCAACTCCATGAACAACAACACCATCGCACCATCACTTGCTCACGCAACTGGGCCTCCTCTCGCAGCCGCTCCCGCTCATAGCATCCCGTCCTCAGTCTCTGGCGCGCTTGGTGGGCCTTCGTCTTTGGTTGAGCTCGACGCCGTCACGGTAATTACATGTTGCACCAACATATATATATATATATAATATTCCATTTTTGTTGCCTTTTGGATGTTTTACGCCACAGACATATGTGTTTGCAGGCGAAAGAAACCCCGTGCACCATACTCTACTTGATCAAAGGCCAGAAGGTGGACGTGGGAAAGGGGATGATAATGGACCCCTTGCAACCCACGTTCCACAACCAGCCGATCCCTACTGGGCACTTCAGGGTTAGTTTGTCCAGTGTGAAATCGGGGCACGAGGATTTGCCTCCTCCAGTACAGCATGTGGGAGCGGGCGACGAGACCCCGTCGTGGATTGGAAGCTGCAAGGGTTGGGTGCTGCTATGGCCGAAGAATCTTATTCGTCTGGAGCCGGCCGAGAGCACACCAATAACCACACATCAACAAGCATGTGCGGAGACCACCACCCCGCCTACGCAATTACCAGCTCCTGTAGTGCCGGGTGAGAGCGGCGGACGACATGATGAAGGGGGTGCAATAGTGCTGGCTGATGTAATTTGTCTTGTAGAACAGAGAATGGATGATGAGACGGAGGTCGACCCTATGGATTTCCTCAATACAAATGCGTATGACTGTGACATAGAATTGATGAGTCAACCATATGACGAATCGGGCTATCAGCTTGCTAATGAGCATATGGATGATATGTCCGGGCAGGAAGGTCGTAGCAGGGATTGCAAAAAGCCTCTCTTCATGAAATCCTCATAGGACACGCCTGAAGATGCCACCTCAACACAGGCTCAACTATCCCAGCGCGAGGGTCGTACAGTACTTAGCCCGGGAACACTGGGGCAGGGGTTAAGGAAGGGTCTAGAAGGTGTGCCCAAGAAAAAGGAGAGAAAGAGATCAGGGAAGATAGCTGCCTCCAAACAAGCCAGAGCACATAGCAGCCAAACGATGCATTCTGAAGAGCGTGTACCCGTGAAAGGTGCGGCCATGTTCCATCTCACAGGCGAGCCGATGCTACCGCCGAAACCGCTGGAGGCACTATCAGGGGATCTCAGGAGACTGCACGACCATGTGCTGTCGACTGAGAAAAGCCTACTAGCCTCAAAGGATCCAGGATATCCGACATATGCGGCTTGTGTGCCTGAGGGGAAGTGCTACATCGAGACACGGCCCGCGGAGGTGTTCTTCCTGCGGTTTGACCATATCTTTGAGATGTTTCTGACAAGGCGGCTCGATTTAATCCGCCTTTTTGTGCTACATATGAGCTCTGTCATGAATAGTGAAGAAGTCTCGCAAATCTGTGTGGCGGATCCGTACTACATGCACGAGTCTTTCCTGAGTCTCGGCGACTTTGAGCGTGAAACTGCTAGGGACTACCTCCAAAACTTCATGGTACAGAATAAGGACCGGGAAATTGTCCTCGTGCCTTATCATCCAAAGTAAGTCAGTTTCGAACAACCCTTTCATACATTTCAATCATTCCTTCTCTCTCTATGGGGAATAATTTGAGGTGTCTTTTCCCCGCAGCAACGGGCGCGCCGTCCTTATCGTTCTTTATCCGCAAGTCTCCCACGCCGTGTATTTTGACCCTTCCAGAGACTACGAGAAAAAAGACTACACCCACATAATGAATATTCTAGATGATGCTCTCCAGGGCTTCAGCTTTAGAGGTGGCCACATGCAGATCAGGAAACAAAGGAACAAGAAGATGGGTTTCGCGCATAAAACTAACTTCTCCTGCATCCAAGTCCCAAAACCAAGCAAGAAGGATGGATTGTACATCCTCCATCTCATGATTCAGTTCAACACGGATCACCAAAAGCTTCGCATGAGAAGCAGAAATGATGATCATATCCACAAGTGGCTAGAATCTCATGGAGAAGCGGATTATAAACTTAGAGATGACTTCTTTCGCATCCAAAGTGACATTGCGACGATCATCATGAAAGAAGTCGTCGATGAGAAGGGGATGTTCCACCACGGCCCTATATCGCGAGCTGACGTCCGAACTCGCATAGGCATGCAATGTCTAGACCTCACGCCGTTCAAGAAGCTAGGGTCCATCCTCGATGATATGGAAGGATGGAACTTCTAGTGATTTATGATGCCGATGATGATGATATGTGTCGGCTGAACTTGTATACTATTTGTAGCGATGCAACTTTGTGATGTCCATGATCCCTACCGAACTTGCGTAATGCTACTTTGTTAGTTTGCGTACGATGACCTGTGTACCTCTAGTTAATTAATTTGCATACTGTATGTTGCATCTAGTTGCTAACCCTTTCTTTTTCGGTGTTCTCTAGTATATTTTGTTGCATATATATGATTGTACATCCTCTTCATGAACATGCATCTCTAACAGGCACCTAGTTTCTTGATGGCGAGATGGAACTGCTATGTCGTGTACAAAGGGAAAGTTCCGGGGGTGTACAACGAGTGGCATGAGTGTCAGGCGCAAGTGAATGGGTTCTCAGACGCCAGCCATAAAGGCTTCAAAAGCAGACAAGAAGGAGAAGCTAGTTACTTGAGGTTCACGCTAGCGCGAGAGAGGACTCGTAACCGCCATCTCATGTACTGCATTGTTCCGCTCTCACTCATAGTGATAGCTCTTCTCGTGTATACCTTTGTTTAGATGGATGACGTTGTAGTTGCAAGTATTCGAGACTTGCATGTATCGCTATTTTCGAGATTTATGACAAGATACCACTTTGTGTTGGATGATGATTATGACGAGACTATTTGTATGTATATGCTATGATTACATTTGTGGTCTCGCAGGCATTTGTATGTGTATCATGATGACATTTGTATGTGCTAAAGATTCTTATATAAAGCCTGTTCAAATACAAAACAAATATGCTGAAAAAAAAACAAAAAAACTACTAAAATTAGCAGTAGCGAGTGGAGAAAAGTTAGCAGCAGCGCGGTTGTAGCAGTAGCGCGCACAGGGGAAGCACGCTATAGCTATTAGCAGCAGCGAGGTTCCTTTAAGCGCGCTACTGCAACACTTGTGTAGCAGTAGCGCGGGTGGACCAGCGCTACTGCTATACGTTAGCTGTAGCGCCTTATTAGTAGCGCCGGCCCCCATGCTACTAAAACGCCGAAAACCCGCGCACCTGCTAGGCTTTTCCCTAGTAGTGCGGAGTTGCTGCAAGCTACAACCACCTAATGTCTGGACGCCATCGGACATCCGGTAGCTGACGCATCCCAGATGGCTAGAAGAAATACAGTTGACAAGCGCTACAGCAGGCAGACGACCGACGATCACCGGACGTGCAACAAGTCCCAGCCACCGGACATCCGGTGCCACCTATCTAGAGAAGAAACGTCGGAAGTCTGACGCCCTCCGGACGACCAGACCTCCGCGAGCGACCGGACATCCGGTAATCGCGGGACGTCCGACACTGCCTATGCGCAGAAGGGCCATTGGCCTTGTATCCCTCTCCCACTTACCCCTTCGTGGGTTAGACTATAAATAGACCACCTCCCCCTCCTTTCTAGGGTTACCATAGGTTTAGCTCATTTTAGAGATAGATCTTTGCTCATCCTTGTGGTTCTCTTCCATCGAGAGATCGCGGCCTCTACAGAGAAGATCCACGCTTGGATTCAAGGCCCCTCACGGGAAGATCCCTCGCGGATTCAAGGCCTCCTCATGGATATTAACTAGTTACCGTTTGTATCGTCCTTTGTTGACTTTGGATTGTTATTCTCTCTTTGTGTTCATGGATCTAGCACATGTGTGATCGTTTCACGTTGATTTGAGTGATTCCTCTCTTTTTCCCTTGTGTTCTTCGTGTTCTTCGTGGGATCCCCTCCATTTCGTGAAACATCGGGCCCTAGGGTTCCACCCTACATCATCTTGGTATCATGAGCCACATTGATCATGAATTTGGAGTCTCCCCCACCGTTTTCTAGCCTTTTTTGCTTGATTTCGTCCTAAATTTCAAAAATCCCCACCAAAAATAGCCCCAAATTTTTTTGTGATTTCTTGGTTGATGATGTTTTATTGAATTTGATCCATGGATTTGTTGTGTTTCGAGTGGATCTAGCATCTCCACACGTTTCCTCGTCTTTCATCCACAAAATCTCTTCAATTTTGACCCCAAAATCGCGTCCCGAATCTCGGATCTTGAGTTGACCCCGACTCACTGGACGACCGACGTTTCCTCGGACGTCCGGAGCCCCAGGAACCTCCAGACGATTGGTACTTACCGGAAGTCCGACCCCCCCCCCCCGATCCAGAGCTGAAATCTTGGACTTCCGACCACCGGACTTCCGACACTTCTCGAACGTCCAACACCTGTAGATATCAACTTTGGCTGATTTTTGTTTCGGCCATAACTAATTCATCCGGACTCGGATTTTGCATCCTGTGATCTTCCAATTCTTGTGAACCAAACACCCAGATTGGCAGAAATCTTGTGTTTTTAAATTCTCTGTTTTGCACGTGCATTGCTATCCTATTCCTGTCTATTTCCTATCCCTGCATTATTAGAATCCTCAAATTCAAACAAGCCCTTACACAAATACTTCTGTTATAGATATGTGTCAAAGAAAACCTTGTGTGGTTTGTCCTGCTCCTACGGTGCTGTGTTCCACCCCAGCTCAGCTGCTCCAATGACGGAAAGGTTCACCACGGCAGGGATCCGCTCTCCAGACTGTCTTTCGCCGCCTCAGATATTATTCCCCGCCGCCGGCAGCCACGACAACTACATTACCATCATCAACTGAGCAGATGACCTTGAGGACTACATGGGTCCGCAAGAGAGGTCACACTCTTTCATGTCTGCTTACATTATGCATCGCTTAATATGATGAAATGCTACTTTATCATCGTGTTCACCTATTAGACTCTGAGTCAGGTCCAAACTTATGCTGAAACTTGAGTTTTTAAATGCTTGTGGGGTACATATTGGGGCAGCAATCAGTATTATATGTCTACTATCTGGTTAATCTCGGGTGTCTACTATGAGTTTCATGTTGGGTGCAAACAAACATTAAAGGAGCCATTATCTTTATTTTTAACTAAAGCTTTTATCTGCCTGCTATCATTGGTTTTCGGTCTATCCACAGTTTGCTACCATCACTCTGGATTTGTGCATGCACTCCTTACAAAATCTCACTATGTTTTATTTCTATGCTTGTCAGTTATTGTACACAATGGAACTAAACATGTAGAGCAAAAGAGATGAGCCTTGCATGGCAATAAAATTTCATGCAGACGTCGCTCCATGCTGGACGCAAAGGCAGCCCCCCCTCCACCCATTTCGGTCATAATAAAGAGAAATATAACTATTCTGGGGGGGATTCAGAAGCAGAAGACCACTCCTATTTACCCCATGAGGTCTTCGCTCTAACTTGGCATGCTAATGTTGGTAATATCATGCATATGGTGCCTTGCATTGCTTACTGTATACATCAAAGATGTCATCTCCTTAGTTTAGACATGCTTTGTGTCAATGCCATCTGTTTAGTTTCTTTATCATATATGCGAATCATGCAATGCCATCTTGTTTAGCCAGTCATTATATATGTGAATTTTGCAATGGCACCCTGGTTAGCCAGTCATCTTATATGTGAATTATATCATGACGTCATTTTTTATTACGTGTTAAATTTGTCAACAATTTTAGTACATTCAATTACTCTTCCTGTGCATCAGCCATTCGTGACGGTTATGGAAAAATCTGGAGTGGAAACAAGGTCTTCAGAGCAGACAATGCTATCTGACGAAGCGCGTGCATTGCTGGTTACAGATAGCTCCTCAGAGGAGGATCCAGAGACAGATGACCAGTCCTATTCCCCCCC
This sequence comes from Triticum dicoccoides, assembly GCF_002162155.2. Lineage (NCBI taxonomy): Eukaryota > Viridiplantae > Streptophyta > Magnoliopsida > Poales > Poaceae > Triticum > Triticum dicoccoides. Next base: position 643,734,352 of record NC_041388.1, on the reverse strand, counting down.
CCCCCGAGGTGCATGCTCTAGCTTGGCAGGGTTATGTTGTTCATATCGTGCGTATAGTATCTTGCATTGCTATGTCATTTGCTTAGTTTAGACATGCTTTGTGTGAATGCCACCTGTTTAGTGTCTAATTACCATATATGTGAATTATGCTATGCCATCTTGTTGCAAGACATTATATATGTGAATTATGCAATGCTATGTTGTTGCAAGGCTTTATATATGTGAATTATGCAATGCCATGCTGTTTAGCCAAGCGCCATATATGTGAATTATATCATGCCGTCCTTTTTTTGCATTTCTCATTGCTTTTGTCAACAATGTTTGTATATTCAACTACTCTTCCTGTGCATTAGCCATTTGAATTGGTGATGGAGAAATCTGGCGGGAAAACAAGGTCTTTAGAGCAGACAATGCTACCTACTGAAGCAGATATCTTGTTGGTTACAGATAGCTCTTCAGAGGAGGATTCAGAGGCAGATGACCAGTCCTATTATCCCCCTGAGGTGTATGCTCAAACTTGGCAGGGTTATATTACTCATATCATGCATATGTTGTATTGCAATGCTTAGTTTCTACATCATATACACGATATTGAATGCCATCTCCTTAGTTGGCACATCATATATGTGATTGTCCTTTGCTCACTTCCTTAGTATATAAATCATATATTTGAATTATATCATGCCATGATGTTTACATAGACAGCATGTATCTGAATTATGGCATGCCAACCCATTTTCTATAGACATAATATAGTTATATCATCTCATCCTGTTCACATAGTCATCATATTTCGAATTATCATTCTATCCGTGAATTATATCATGCCATCATGTTTCCATCGACGGCATGTTTGTGATTTATGGCATGCCAACCACTTTAATAGACACATCGTATAGTTATATCATGTCATCCTATTTATATAGTCATCATATTTTGAAGTATGTCATTGTATCCTGTTTAGTTAGCCATCATACATGTGAAATTGTGTCATGTTATCCTTTGTAATTAGCCATCATATATGTGAAATTATGTCCTGCTATTCTGCTTGGTTAGACAACATAAATGTGAATTATTTCATGCCATGTTTTCTTCCCTACTATCCATTGCACTTGTCTATCTTACAATGTCTGTACATTCAATTACTTTTCTTGTTTATCGGCCATTTCAATTGGAGGGGGTGATGGCAGTATCTGTGAGAGTAAAAAACACGGTCTTCAGAAAAGATCGTGCTACCTGTCGATGGAGATAGAACCATGGTTGTACTTGCCCAAGAACCAGCCCCACCACACATAACCCAGACTCACGCAGATTGTACCCCTACCCAGTTGGACAGAGAACCAGCTACACCCCTTCTAACCCCAACCCCAGTAGATAGTAACCCAGTTCCCGTTGACACAGCACTGTCTCCACCATAGAGCACCCAAACACGAGCAGTTAGTAAGGCAACTGCAGTGCCCAAAGCACGAGGACCACCGCTCCGAACCCCGAGTCAATGCTTAAAGCAGAAGAAGAATTGTTCCCAGGTCAGGTTCCGTAGCTATGGTTCATACTACTTTGCTCTTGCATCACTATATTTACTCATACCAACTAATTTCAAATTTGAAGGATGCAATTGAAACTCCAATGGCGCAACAGGTATGTTTTAAACCTGTTTCTTTAATGTGTTTGTTGTTGTAACTTGCTCTATGTTGATTTCGGTTTCAATTGAATAAATAGTTATGTTCTCATGCCATGCACATTACAAGTGTTGTTATTGCTGTGTAGTTTCCCACACTTATATTCTGTCTATGCTGCTTTGTCTTAAATAGGTATGATTCAAACTGTATCTATCTTGATTTGGCAACATACACTAGAATGATATGGACCATATAGTGACCATACTACATAGATATATGTTTGTTTCATGTTGTTATCATGTCCACCTTACTAGTGAACTAGTTTACCAAAATGAGTTTCCTATACTACATTGTAAACCTGTGATGTGTTTGTTTGCTTCTCTTTTAGAACGCGGATAAAATATTGGAGAAGAGTACCCCGTTATGCAGTGGTAAAGGAAGTAATGCAGATAAGGTTCAAGATAGTGAGACATCCCTGTTGGTATCCAAGAAAGCTGATAAAAATATATTGAAGACACTGAGACAACCCCAAAGTCCTGTCTTGATGTAGTGTTCAAGTTACTGGCTACTACTGTTGGCACCAGCTCTTCGAACTTGCTGCCTGAATCAGTTCGGCTTCTTGAGTCTCAACTTCAAGCTGAAAGACATCGATCAGATGTTATGCGACAGGAAGCCGAAGGACTGAGGAAGTCCCTGCAGAATTCAGATGCATACTTTCTGGTGCAATAGCAAGTGCTGGAGGATTTAAGCGCCAAACAAGAGAAAGTTAATAAGCTTGCTAAGCATCTTGCCAGCATTATGGGTGCCCAGGATATTGTTTCTTGAACTCTTCTAAAGTGGTTTCAGTTCTGGACTTGTTTTGTTGCGGCGTTTATATGCTGCTTTGTTCCCTATATTTGCACCGGTGGTGAACTTTGATGCCTAATGGATGTAATATGTGTAATAGCCGTGATAGTCTAGTGTAAGTTGCTTGCTTGTTTATTTCCTTATTGTCTTGTTTATTTTTTTTCTTGTAGTCAGTGTAGTTCTTTTTCCGCGGTTTGGTAGTGGCCGCAATAACCTATTTTTTAAAACTAGACCACATTAACCATGGGCTACATATTTACTGTAGTTAACATGGGCCTCCTACGGGCCGTAGAAACAGTGGGCCTTCTAAGGGCCGTAGAAACAATGGGCCTTCTACGGGGCATAGAAACAATGGGCCTTATATGGGCCGTAGACACAATGGGCCTTCTAGGGTCATATCATTAATGGGCCTTCTACAGGCGTATGATCGGTTGGCCAAACATGGGCCAATAACAGACCACATTATGGTCGTAAATGGGCTAGAGTTGAAATCGTCTGTTCATGGCCGACCATAATGGGTCGTCGTTAATCGGCCGTATTTGATGATGCTATGAAAATGGCCCAACGTATTAACAGGCCACAAACGGGCCGACTGTAACCACAGGCTGAATTTGGCCCACAAGCAGAAAATGACAGTAACAGGCCGAAAGTAAACGAATGCTGGAAATGAGCCCAAGAATAAATGGGCCCTGAGAAGGCCGAAAGATAACATGGGCTGGAAACGTCCCAACGGAATAATGGGCTGTTAATGGGTATAAAGGGATACACTGTTCATTACGGGCCAGTTTTACCACGGGTCGTTAATGGGCCGGGGGTTACTAAGGGCCTCATATGGGTCGAAATACGTCATGGGCCATACATGGGCTGGAAGTTTAAACGGGTTGGAATTATATTGGATGGCCCAGATGATGCTACTGGGCCTAATTCGGAGAGACCGTAAACGGGCCCTGGGTTAGCGGGCTGTAAATGAGCTATATGCGAACAGGTCGTTAACAGGCTTGCCATGGGCCGGCCCGCCACCTTTTGACCTAGTCAAACGGGTCGGCCTTTTCATAGGAATGGGCCTCTGTTGGGCCGTGCCATGTGTCGATGTATCATAGGCGCTTTGGGTCCAATGAGTGGATGACATTTGTCCCAACGGTGAGCCGACACGTGTTTCCGCCAGCCAATGATGATTTTACACATGGAAAATCCCTATTGGTCGGGGCTGTTAACGGGATATCGGATCCAAAGCCGGACCTGATAGCTTAACAGCATTCCGTTATGGTGGATGCCACGTGTTGGTCACCCTTGACGAAAGCACTTCTGTGTCGCGCGATTTATCGTCATGGAAGTGGACACTTCTGTGATGATATTTTTTGTAATGTCATGGAACACTTCTACGACAGCACAGGTATGACTATCTTGATTCTGTCATAAAATTGTCATCGATGTGCATGCAGGACAGAAAACATGACCTACTATGACAAACACGTATCATCACGGAAGTGTATTTTTTTGTAGTGACTGAAATAGGCAAAAAAAACCGCAATTTGCACTGGGCCTTGGGTTAGTAGGTTAGTCCCAAAAATAATATAAAAGTGTATAATAAAGCCCATTAAACATCCAAAACAGATAATATAATAGCATGGAACAAACAAAAATTATAGATACGTTGGAGGAGTATCAGTTCTATTTCCTCAACTCTTCCATTTCCTCATTACTGTGTTGTGTGCTTGTTCATATCTGTTCGAAGACTTTGACTAAAGACTTTCTCAATTTCCTCAGTTCAATTTCTTCAGTCTGTTTGTCTTCATCCTATTTTATCCTGTGCTTACGCTTTCTGTACTCTGTGTCTATTTTCATTTCATCATGATATCCATGTTTATGTTATGTCATGTGTGCATCTGAGTATTTATTCTGCTGCATGTAGTTCTTCGCTTAGGAATTTCCTCGCCCTGAAATTCCTCAGTGAAGAATTTATAAAAATCGCCTATTCACCCCCCCCCCCTCTAGTCGACTTAACGCACTTTCAAACACACTCAAATTCGATGAGTACCAGGTAACCTCTCCTGAATGTTTTATTATGATATTATTGAAACCATATTAGACACATGATGATGCGGAGCATCCTACGGACAACACCATGTCAAGAGTCCGTTTGGCAAGTTACATGTGTGACATCTACTTCACACACATAAAGGTGAATCATCTCCTTTACATGTGCTCACTTGACCCCTTCAAGAATGGCATACTACTTGACACTTCACTCGTGTGCATGCTTTGGTATTGTTGGAGCTTCATGGGGGATGAGGAGGAGTGTGAGCACAATGAAACGACTAGACCATCCGTGAGGGCAGCATGGAAGCGAAGACAGAAGAAATGGAGCTGCTGCAAGCTACAGCCACCTAACGTCCGGACGCCATCGGACATCCGGTAGCTGACGCATCCCAGCTGGCTAGAAGAACTACAGTTGACAAGCGCTAGAGCGGTCGGACGACCGATGATCACCAGACGTCCGACAAGTCCCAGCCACTGGACATCCGGTGCCACCTATCTAGAGAAGAAACGTCGGAAGTCTGACGCCCTCCGGATGACCAGACCTCCGCGAGCGACCGGACATTCGGTAACCATGGGACGTCCGACACTGCCTGTGCGCAGAAGGGCCATTGGCCTTGTATCCCTCTCCCACTTACCCCTCCGTGGCTTAGACTATAAATAGACCACCTCCCCCTCCTTTCTAGGGTTACCATAGGTTTAGCTCATTTTAGAGATAGATCTTTGCTCATCCTTGTGGTTCTCTTCCATTAAGAGATCGCGGCCTCTACGGAGAAGATCCACGCTTGGATTCAAGACCCCTCACGGGAAGATTCCTCGCGGATTCAAGGCCTCCTCATGGAGATGAACTAGTTACCGTTTGTATCGTCCTTTGTTGACTTTGGATTGTATATCTCTCTTTGTGTTCATGGATCTAGCAAATGTGTGACCGTTTCTCGTTGATTTGAGTGATTCCTCTCTTTTTCCCTTGTGTTCTTCGTGGGATCCCCTCCATTTCATGAAACATCAGCCCCTAGGGTTCCAACCTACATCATCTTGGTATCATGAGCCACGTTGATCATGAATTTGGAGTCTCCCCCACCGTTTTCTAGCCTTTTTGCTTGATTTCGTCCTAAATTTCGAAAATCCCCACCAAAAATAGCCCCAATTTTTTTTGTGATTTGTTGGTTGATGATGTTTAGTTGAAATTGATGCATGGATTTGTTGTGTTTTGAGTGGATCTAGCATCTCCACACGTTTCCTCGGCTTTCATCCACAAAATCTCATCAATTTTGACCCCAAAATCGCGTCCCGAATCTCGGATCTTGAGTTGACCCCGACTCACTGGACGACCGACGTTTTCTCGGACGTCCGGAGCCCCAGGAACCACCAGACAATGTCCGACCCCCCCACCCCCACCCCCCCGATCCAGAGCTGAAATCTTGGACTTCCGACCGCCGGACTTCCGACACTTCTCGGACGTCTGACACCTGTAGATATCAACTTCGGCTGATTTTTGTTTCGGCCATAACTAATTCATCCAGACTCGGATTTTGATGTTCTTTAGCTCGTTTTGAAGCTCTTGACATCCCCTTCCCACAAAAATAATTCCAGCATCATTTGACTCCATCAAATTTTTGAAACTTTTGCATCTTTGCCTAGGGCCTTCACCACACACTGGTATGCATCGGTGCTATACACACGGTTTTTAACCCCTTTCCGCGACGGCATTTGGAACCGTCGCCAAGTGAGTGTGGGCGATAGGGGGTTCCTTCCCACACGACCTAGAAACCGTCATGGATAGGCCCTCCTGGCATACAGGCTGGGGCAAAATGAGCACCTGTGTGATCGGATGAGGCATCGAAACCAAATCGTTTCCGTTCATATGTACATCCCACATGGTGAATCTGAGAAAAACATTTCCATTCATATGTATATCACACATAGTCAATCCAAGGAATACGTTTCCATTCGTATGTACAGCCCACACATTCAATCCAGGGAAAATGTTTCCATTCGCATGTACATCCCACACAGGTTTATGTATAGGCTCGTGTGTAATAGGTGTAACTATCACACATGCTCTGTCTTGGTTAACTGTTTTCTTTTATCAACTACATCATGCATGAATTGATGAAGAAAATTGTGTGGCATTGGGCTATCCATCACAATAGCTTTTACTTCTAGAACTGTTCGCAAAGTTCCATGACACATTAAGCAGGTTTATTAGTTTACAATTAATAATTCCAGTATTACGCAAATTCACATTTCATATCGAACAGTTGTTTACCAATTTCATATCAGGCACATAAATATATTTTAACATCACAGTATGATAGCTACCTGAAAATAGCACAGTACAGCATATAGCTAGTTCAACTTCATCAGAACAATATTAGACAATATATTCATTTCCCTAATTGAGATCATCCAGGCTCATCTTATTCACCTCTGCTTTCAGTTCAATAAGAACATGTTTTGCACTGGCCAACTGGGAAAGTGCCTCCGCCTTCGCCAACACCATCTTAGCAAAGTCTGATTAAAAAATCTGAGTTCATTCTCCACCTTCCTCTTTTTATCCCGCATCTTCAAATATTCTTCCACATTGGAAACACTTTCTCTAAGCCTACCTCTGTTCTCTTCCTCATACATGCTCCACAGCTTTGCTAGGCACATCTTCGAAGACTGTGGCCACTCTTGATCAACCCACTCCAAGTAAGAACACTTGCGTTCATCCTATAATATTTAAAGCTAGATCAGTAACAATTGTAGGGAAATGGGTTTATAGCAACATAGAAAATCACCAATACTTATTTTGAAAAACTGAAGAAACAGGTTAATTATGACATATCTTCTCAAAAAGATCAATGCGCAAATGAATTAATTGCTACTGAGACAAGAACCATATTCTAAAACATCAGAAGCTATAATTAATTACAACAACGCTACAAGTTCTTACTCATGTACTACTATAAATAATAAATTGAACATTTTATGAGGGAGGTAAATATAACTGCAACAGCAAAGCGATAGTGTTTAGATGACAGCAAATTGATACTAACAGGTGTGTGCATGCACAAATTTAGTAACATAGAACCTATAGCACTAAGGCCATCCACTATGTATGCCAAAACTGATGTAAAGACAATTGTTGCTACATCTCGCACCGGTGCCTTGCACTAGCGAGCCGATGCAGCGGAAAAAAATCAGGGACCCGGACTCCGGAGCACCTAGTTGCTCTGATGCCCAGTTCCTTCGTGCCATAAAGATTTAATATTTTACTGCTTGACTGCTCGGATTTGTGGACTAAAGTTGGCTGCACAAACTGCTGAAGCAGTGCCAAATAATTTTCTAATGTCACCGCTGATGAGATGGTAACATTTTTAGATACTAGGTACAAACTGTAACACTGTCTTAGGATGCGTTAGGTTGAAGGTGTGGTATGAATGGGTTGGGACCATGACTGTGTCTGAATCACATCTAACAAATGATTTGTAACAACGAAAGAGGGTCTAACCTTCTCTGCACATGCCATAAACTTCCTCCCACTATCCACATAATCAAACGCAACTAGTTTCACGCATGGAGATTGATGGATCTTCAGCCACCCCGCTCCATTCATTGCAACTGATGGTCCTAGGGAGCTACAAGAGGAAGAAATGACTCAAATCGATCATCTAGTTAAAATCCTTCACTCCAAGTCATAGCCCGAGAGAGAGAAGACAGGCCTACCCGTATGGTGAGGGAGTTTGAGGAGGAGGAGGAACCGCAGAGGTCATTGAAGAAGACCATGGCATCCCCGACGATAGGATGCGACATGGCGAGAGAGAGGAAGCAAGCGAGGAAGAGGCTATAGCTTAGGAAGGAAGGAAGGAAGGAGGAAATAGGGGAAATGTGACTTGTGGTTAGGGAGAAAAGGGGAGGGAGGAGGGGGCTGGGGTAGATATTTTGGCGGTAGGCCAAAAAATTCGAAATGTGGAGGTAAACATTGCGCGCGGTGCCGTCGTACACCATTTACTTTGAACAATTGTGTGCATCGCAAACGATTCTTCTGCTTTACGCGCATGGGATGAGTTTGATAATTCAAATTTTGGTGGAAAATTCCCCGGGTACGTCATTGCGTAATTTAACATCGCATGCTAATTTGGGCACACAAAACAACGTACAGCACATAGACCACACTTACTAAATCGAGCAATTTTAGTAATTAAACAGAGCTAGTTGACCTAAACATTGCTCTAACAAAAGACCAGCATTAAAAACAAAGCCTATGTATGCATAATTTTAACAAATCCACTGCCCCGCCGTCCTATGCATCGCCGGTGTGAGATGAGACGTCGATGAGTTGTCATGGCGAAATGCTGCCGTTGGTGGACTCCGTGTCCCCCCCTGCTGAAGTCGACTGCGTCCTCGTCCTCATCCTCGGCACCGCCCTCAAGGTTGTAGTACTTGTAGTAGTGGTTGCGCCAGAGCTCGCGTTGGTACTCCACCGCCGATTTCTCGACAGACAGACTCTTCTCTACCTCGACCTCAGCCACGCGCAACTCCTCCTCCCGGCGCTCCTTGATCTCTGCCGCCTCCTGCATCTCTAGCTCCCGCTCGGCGATCTCATGAGGAAGTAGGTGCTCCATGGCCACCGCCACCTTTTCGGACGTGCGTTGCATGCTGGATTCCGAGGTGGCCTGGAATATCTTGGTGTATGCGTCCTCGATCTTGGCCTGGATGACCTCGACTCGGGCCAACGCGACATCGGCGGCACGGATGGCAGCTCGAGCGCTCTCAGCGTTCGCAGCCGTTGTCACAGCAACAGCTGCAGCCGTCTCGGCTGCTGCAGCTGCCCTGTCGGCTGCTATAGACGCCCTCTCGGCGGATGCAGCCGCGCTCAATGCGGATGCGGTGGCACTCTCGGCGTAGGCGGCCATGCTCTCGGCACAGGCGGCGGCGCTCAGGGAGGACGCGGCCATCGTACGGGTCTTCACGAAGCGTTTCCAGGGCGTCATCTTTGCAAGAAGGGGTGCGGGAATGGGGATCGGGAATCATGGATTCGGGGGTTGCCGGCACTGGTGCATACGAGCCGGCGAAGCTTAAGGAGGAAGACTTAAATAGACCCAGAAGTTTTCATCGCAAACGGTTCCTGCAAAAAAACAGTGTGTGATGTTCTGGATATTTTTTATTAGCTGTGAAAGACAGATTTGGAGTAAAGTGGCAACGAATGGTGTTTCAAATGTACGAGAAAATTTGTAGTACTAATACAACTATCATGTCAAATTTTGGAATATTTCAGTGGTCGTTTGACCTATTAAGACATTTAAGTAATTTTCTAGCCATTTAATGACCGTAATTCAAATTTGAACTACATGTGCATGCAATAGCTAACCATAATGGTTTGAAAGTCATATTTTGTGTATTTGTGTGATATTTAATTCAATGTGCAATAAATTGGAAGGAATTTTCAAATATATTGGTCTAACGGCTATGACACAATTAAGCATGGACTGCCATGGCATTTAAAGTCCAAAAAATTAAAAAGAAAGATCAGAAACACATGAAACCTTGCTTGATGTAATGTTATGCCGCCAAGATGATGTGGTAAAAAAATTGGCATATTTGACGAAAGTTTGGACACACACCCCTCACAAACCGAAACAACTCAATAGAAGGCTCGTGGTTCCGAGAGGGAACAATGCATGTTTGATGACGAACGGGAGATAGCTTCCCCTTACGACCTTCAAATTGTTTCTACATTTAACATGCACTAATACAACTGTCATGTGAAAATTTGGAATTTTAGGGGCCATTTGACCTTTTAAAGACATTTAAGTGATTTTCTAGCCATTTAATGACCGTAATTTTCAAATTTGAACTGCACGGTTTGAAAAATCATATTTTTGTGTACTTGTGTGCGAATTAATTCCATGTGCAGTAAATTAGAAGGAATTTTCAAACATATTGGTCTCACGGAATAGACACATGCATGCAGTGCTATAGCATTTTAATTCCAAAAAAATGAAAAATAATTTAAAACACATGAAACCTTGCTTGATGCAATGGCATGCCACCAAGATGATGTGGTAAAAAACATTGGCATGTTTTTTTTGAGCAAACACAGTGGGGAAAACCCCCACTATAACTCTGATTTTCATTAATAAGGATAATGTTACATCAACTATACAATGATCATGGAAATGTGAAGAAAATCTACAAGTAGTCTAGCCAGCTCTACATTCCTTCCTTCAAGCCAGTTTTGCTTTCTTGATAATCATACCAAAGTGTTCTTTGAAAGTACTGATACAACATGCCATATTCTTTTCGTTGTGATCAAATATGATACCATTTTGTGCTTCCATAAGTCATCATAGAACCAGCACAAGGACGTCGTCCTGGAACGCAACCTGCATGGCAACCTTGACCGGACACCACCAGCCCCCTGTCGCACGCTAGGGTAGGGTCATCAGGAAACTCCTGACGGCACACACACATCAAACTGAGATCCGGCGCGCAGCCACAACACAGCTCGCAAACACCAAAGTCGTCGTCGCCTGCCCACCACAGATGCCACTGCCACCCGTGCCTGCAGCCACGCCACTGCCCCTAGGCGAGCATGGTGCCTTTGCACATCTAGGCAGCCCCTGCGCCAGCCTCCGGGCCCGGGCAAAGGAGAGGAGATGCCCACTGCCACTAATCACTACAAGAAATATGTCAACTAGTGACCTTCTGTCAGTGACCCTGGAAGAATTGGTCATAGATCTATGACCATTTCAGACCAATTGGTCGCTGTTCGGGGAGCTCCAAACCCTAAACTATAACGACCATTTTGGTTAGAAAGGTCGTAATTTCCTTACACGAAATGGTCATGAAGTAGATAACACTGGTTTGCTGCCTTATTTCTAGCTGATCATGACCAATATAGATGGTCATAACCTTGTAAATTGTGGTGGGTTGCTATGACTAGGCGCCACCTCATCAGTTTTGCCTATGTGTCATGTCCATGTGGCAGTTTTTGCCCTAGGTTGTGAAGCAACCTATATTTCTGTCATTCCCAAAATTACCAAAAAAATCTCATAAATTCTTTGGGTCATATCTTCATCCAATATGTAAAAAACCTTCCTTGTCTAGTTCAAAAATAATTCAAAAATATTCATTTTCCTATTCTGTTCAGAACAACAGTTTGTGAAGGAAGTACCACTTTGGCATGTCCAAATAGTATCCATTTTCTACAGTGCTTTCCTATGCCCAAATAACCATCCTCCGCCAAATGTCAGCTCAATCCATTCATTATTTTGAGCCGAGCTTCAACATTCGTATTTATGTCCAGTATGGTAGTTTGTAAAGCAAGTACCACCTAGTCTACTCCTTTTGAGCTGAAAATTTTTGAAGACGGTCTTCTTAGTAACTGATCATCCTCAGCCAAAACTCATGCCCATTAGCCATGTACATTTCCCGTACCGCTAATCAAACACTTGGCTGCTAATTCATGTTTGAGCATCAATCGGTCTCCTCGTGAGAATCTTATGTTGTAATTTTCTTCTTAGCACCTACCTGGGGAGTGCCCAACCCACTAGACATGCCTAGGCTTCCCAGAACACATGGCAACGCCACAGTCACGCGGTGACCACACGGCGGGCATGCGAGTTTACGCGCTCTAGAGTTGGGGGCCTCGGCCACCACCCAAACCTCGACGTATCGCCACCAAACCATGTATTTATGATTAAATAGGTACTTATGTAACTATAAATTATTTTTGGAAAAAATAAATAGTAAACTATGAGGCAGCTGCAGTTCAAATTTGACCCGCTTCCTACTAAATCGGCGGGAATTTGTCTTTTTCACCAGAGCTGGATCAAAACTTTTGACGCCCAACAATTTTGTCAATTGTGCATTAAATATGGCCTAGTACTTTAGAAAATTGATTTGGTCCAATTTTCCAACGAATATATGGTAGGTCCTTCAAAAAAAACTCATTCCGGGCACTCGGAAAATGGAAAATGTATTTTCCGTGCAAAGAAAATGAAAACTCCCTTAGGCAACATTGTTTAGAATTCCAAGATGCACCCTTGTGCACAATATGAGATCATTTGAACAAACTATGCCATGAATGTGGCCATAAGATTGATCATTTGGCTTGAAAGCCCTGAATCTTCATGCATGATAGCTCATTTTTTAGAACACTTTTTTAAAATAATTGTCGTATTACAAGTTTATTATTTTTCCTGGAAACTTGGTCACATATAATGACACAATGCGAAGGTTTCCCAATTTTTTGATTTTTTTTGAATTTTTTATGCCCGTTTTAAAATGCGGTCAAAACGGCGGGCTTGACCGTTCCTAGCTAGTGGTTGAATCTTGGAAAACTTTTGATGTTTCTCTGATTAAATAGATACTTATGTACCTGGAAATGATTTTTGGAAAAAATAAAGAGCAAAGTATGAGGCCGCCACAGTTCAAATTTGACCCGCTTCCAACTGAATCGGCGGAAATTTGTCTTTTTTCACGAGAGGTGGATAAAAACTTTTGAAACCCAAACATTTGGTCAATTGTGCATTAAATATGGCCTAATATTTTAGAAAATTGATTTGGTCCAATTTTGCAATAAATATATTGTAGGTCCTTCACAAAATAAACTCATTTGGGGCACTCAAAAAATGGAAAACGAATTTTCCGTGCAAAGAAAATGAAAACTCCCTTAGGCAACATTGTTTGACATTCCAATATTCACCCTTGTGCACAATATGAGATCATTTGAACAAACTATGCCATGAATGTGGCCATAAGATTGATCATCTCGCTTGAAAGGCATTGATCTCCACACATGGTAGCTCGTTTCTGAGAACACTTTTTTAAAATAATTGTCGTATTTCAAGTTTATTAATTTTCCTGGAAACTTCGTCACATATAATGACACAATGCGAAGGTTTTCCAATTTTTTGATTTTATTTTGAATTTTTTATGCCCGTTTCAAAATGCGGTCAAAATGGCGGGCTTGACAGTTCCAAGCTAGTGGTTGAATCTTGGAATTTTTTTGGTGTTTCTCTGATTAAATAGATACTTATGTACCTATAAATGATTTTTGGAAAAAATAAAGAGCAAACTATGAGGCAGCTGCAGTTCACATTTGACCCGTTTCCTACTGAATCGGCGGGAATTTGTCTTTTTCACCAGAGGTGGATCAAAACTTTTGACACCCAACCTTTTGGTCAATTGTGAATCAAATATGGCCTAGTATTTTAGAAAAATGATTTGGTCCAATTTTGCAACAAATATATGGTAGGTCCTTCACAAAAAGAACTCAATTCGGGCACTCGGAAAATGGAAAATGGTTTTTCCGTGCAATGTAAATGAAAACTCCCTTAGGCAATATTGTTTGGAATTACAAGATGCACCCTTGTGCACAATATGAGATCATTTGAACAAACTATGCCATGAATGTGGCCATAAGATTGATCATTTGGCTTGAAAGTCATTGATCTCCACACATGATAGCTCGTTTCTGAGAACACTTTTTTAAAATAATTGCTGTATTACAAGTTTATTATTTCTCCTGGTAACTTGGTCACATATAATGACACAATGCGAAAGTTTTCCAATTTTTTGATTTTTTGAATTTTTTATGCCCGTTTCAAAATGCGATCAAAACGGCGGGAATGACCGTTCCTAGCTAGTGCTTGAATCTTGGAATTTTTTTGGTGTTTCTCTGATTAAATAGATACTCTTGTACCTAGAAATGATTTTTGGAAAAAATAAATAACAAACAATGAGGACGCTACAGTTCAAATTTGACCCGTTTCCTACTAAATGAGCGGAAATTTGTCTTTTTCATGAGAGGTGGATCACAATTTTTGACACCCAATCATTTGGTCAATTATGCACTAAATATGTCCTAGTATTTTAGAAAATTGATTTGGCGCCCATCCATCCACCCATCAATTATCCATCCATCTATCTAAAAAAACAAAATAAAATGAAAAAGAGATACCCCCCACCCGCAGCCCAAACCCTAGGTCAGATCCCATCGACTCGCACCCATCGCACCCCTCCTCTCCTCGCAGTCGCCGCCACCTCCTCCCTCGATCCAGTCCTATCCCCGGCCTCCTTTCCCCGATCCAGTCCTCTCCCCGCCGCTCCCACCCACCGCCGACCTCGCAGCCCTCCTCACCACCGCCGCTGACCTCGTCCCTCCCTTCCCTCACCATCTCTCCCTACCCTATGCCCCAGATCGAGTCGAGCAGGTCGGCCGACGCGCTAGGGTTCCGTTTGGTCAGCTCCGCGCCGGCTCTCCGGTTGGCCGCCCGCCCGACGATGGATCTCCCGCGGCTCTCCCACCAGGCGCTCTTCGCGGTCGTCTGATCCACGGAAGCCGAGGACGTGCGCCGCCTCCTGGCCAGCGCTGAGGAGTCCGCGCTCTACGTCACGGCGGAGGCCGGGGCGCTCGTGGTCATGCGCCTCCTCCTCCCGCTCTACGACCTCGAGGCCGCCAAGCTCCGCTCCCGCCTCGACCTCGACGCCTTCCACGTCGCGCCAAGCAAGGGCACACCGGTGAGCCCCTCTTCTCTCTCAATTAGTAGCTTCCGCTGGGTTTTTAGAACGAGCCAAGTACAGTGTGTTTTTGGAACTATTTGATGTTTAGGACCAGTGTGTTGCTATATTTTAGCTCAGCCCAGGGCTGCTGCCACGACCTCGGCCAGATTAGGCTGAATCCAGGATAGCTTTTTGAGTTGTTTGGTGTTCTGGGCTTTGCAGTTCGATCGATTGCGCTATGGCACTGGATGTGTATGTGAATTATCTATGGTTGTGGTTGTACCGGTGATAATAATGGTGGCTTTTGATGTTAGATATTAATATTATGCGTGGATGTGAGTAGCTTGCTGAATCAATAGGGGATGAGCTTCTCTGCAATTTATTGCGAATCCGCTGCCCGTCACTCGTTAGGTACTTGAGATGGTACTTGGTCCACTCCGTTGTGGCCATAGCTTTGTTAATTGATGTATTCTTATGAACTGGGTACTGCAATTGTTGCTGCTGTATTCATCTCCTTCATCACCAGTGACTAGGTGCCCCCGCTCTGTTTCGCCTACCTGAATCAAGTGTGTGTGGTCTGGTGCTGACCTGTCGCCGTTTTGTTTCGTCTATTTGCTGCAGGGCGAGCGACAAGTGCCAGAGGGAGAAGCGCAAGACCATCAACGGTGACGACCTGCTCTTGGCGATGGCAACGCTGGGGTTTGAGTACATCGAACCCCTCAAGGTTTATCTGCAGAAGTACAGAGAGGTGCGTGCCTATTTAGTCATGTGGTAGTTTTTTTCTGAACTAATTCGGTATGTTGTTGTTGTGGCCTGAATCAGCTCTGTTTGGCACTTTGTTAGTCTTAGTTGGCAAGATTAAACACTCCTCTTCAGCTAGGTGACTGATGATACCCCACACTGTCTAGCACCAATCAGCTTATTGTCCTTAGAACAAGTGTTGCTTTATCCTTCCAATTGCTGTCATTCAGATTTTCAATTCTTTTCTGTACTGTTAATTCAGATAACTGAATGATTTGAAACACTAAGAAATATCTCCGGAATCCATTATTAAAATGAAGTCTTTTATTCAACTGGGACATGCATGTGTACACTACTTTCTCTTGTGCAGGGCCCAGCTATTTGACCCCAGTTAGCGGCAATCTAGTAGATGTAAAATTTATAAGAGAATAATCAGTGAATATTTCTCCTGCATGTATCTGCTACGTGTTGTTTTCATCTTGATAGCTAGCAGCCTAGTACCATGAACTTTTATTGTGAAATCTCTATATGCTGTAAAATTAATTGGGTCAGTCACGAAATTGTTGTGAATTGTAAGATGCTTCGAGTAAATGTTTTTTTGCCTTCTCGCGTGTAGGCGGTCAGGCGAGACAACAAGCAGAGGTTCAGTCTGTTGGAGGAGAATGGCGAGCTGCTGATTTGGGTTAACCAGGGGCACACTGTGGCAGTATGTTTTCTGCCTGACCCTCCAGACCATGGAGAAGCAGAGTCGGCCGTTGGCGGGGACCTCGGCAACATGGCCAAGATGCTCCGCTGCACCGGCAGTGACGGTATCATCACCATCAAGGCCGACGACGGCCCCGACACCGTCACCTTCATGTTCGAGTAGCCCATTAAGAAAACCACCCCCTCGATCTGATTCCCCCCCCCCTTTGCTCCTCGTTGTTCGCTCTTGGTTCCATCGGTGACCCTGGTCTGGATGGATGGATGGACAGATCAGGATAAGATCATGGACTTTGAGATGAAGCTCATGGACATCGACAGCGGGCACCTCGGGATCCCCGACTCCGAGTACCAGGCCATCGTCCGCATGCCGTCCTCTGAGTTCTCCAGGATCTGCAAGGATCTCGGCAGCATCGGTGACACTGGTATGCTGAATACCAGTTTCCTGTAAATGAAATCTGCTGCACTTGTCGTCTCTATTTCCTGTAAAAGAAATATGCTGAATACCAGTTTCTACCAGTCTGACGGCGACTTGTGTGTGTTGCAGTTATTATCTCTATCACCAAGGAGGGTGTCAAGTTCTCCAATTCGGGAGACATTGGAACTGCAAACATCGTTTGCAGGCAGAACAAGACTGTTGACAAGGTATCTTGTGTTGCTTCTCCCCTACTTAGTACTGTGAATATGTTTCCTCTAGGCATTTAGATAGTGTGACTTCTTAGATATACTGCATACTGAAAGTTAAGAACCCCAACTAAATTGTTCTCAATCTGATTGCTTGCTGGTTACTCAGTTTTTATATCTGGACATAGTGTTGTAATACACTATTGTGTCCCTATGATGTGAAAGTTATGGTCTGAATAGCTTTATATTAGGATCTGCTTGAGTCTCTATGATGTTAAAGCTGGCAATATTACTAATGTTGAAGCTGAAGCTTTAGCTTCAGATTCTCTTGTGTTTCCAACAATATTGCTGGCAATATTACTAATGTGTTAAGTTGTCTAAACATGCTTGCTGCTAGCTTTGAAGTTGATCTAAAGAACCATTCATGCATTTACACATTCATGATTTCCTCTGTTGTTTGTAATTGTTCTGGTTAATTGTGCTAGTAGATATTGCCTGGAATTTGTAGCTGGTAGATATTGTGTCATGTCCTCTTTGACGAGTAGATATTGTTTCATGTCCTCTTAGACGAGTTCATTTATTGAAAAATGTTTCACATGTAGAGTAAATATGTCACAGTAAATCTGTAAAATATCTTCTTTATAGTTTTTCCTCGCATGTTCAGTATTGTGTCTGGCATGTTCATAGAGCCACTTGTGTAGTGAGATGAGAATAACAATTGTACTAGCTGAATTTGTGTTGTCATTCTAAATAACTGTCCTTTTCTGAAACCCTTCCTAATTTTTTGTTCTTGTTCTATTTGGAAATGGATGCAGCAGGTGCTCTTCTCTTGCACATGTCAGGCACCGTCTCCGGCGCGGTGGTGCTTTTTGAGGCGACCGGCATGATGGCGGTTGTGTACGACGGCGACCACAAGCTCTCCGGTGAGTCGGCTCCATCTTCTAGCCCTAGCTCCCACTTTTCTGCTCCTATAGCATGCTCTGTTGGTTTAGAACACTAGCAGCAATATTCTGGATAAGTAGAATGATCTGGTTAATAATAGCCATATTCTGGATAAGTAGAATGATTTGGTTAATAATAATAATAAGTAGAATGATAATATACTAGTGTATCTTTACTTTTTATTTTAAAAGTACTTTGTATTCTATCAGTGACATACCTTTTATTCTCTTTTGAATGCTCAGATGTTTTGCATCAGCCTGTCATTGCTAAGGGAGAAGAGGGACTTGGAGAAGAATTTTTTCCGTTAAGCAGATTACATGTTTGGTTGCTACGAAGTACCAGATAGGCTAGTTCTATTTTTTTTCACAATCCTGAAGTATTTCAGCAGCGCCATGCAAATGCAGTAGCGTTAGGTTTCTGATTCACCTTTTGTAAAAACTTAGTTAGCCCACAGCCAGCCTCAAATAGTATTGCTGGAATGAATGGTTGTAATATAATAACATTGCACGTTGCTTTTAAAATGTATCAGTGTGTTGTAATGTCAATGGCATAATATTTTTTTTTTGGATTGTATCAATTTTTAACTGGGCTAGGCCCAAGTTATATTGGACAATTAGTTTTGAGGGAAAAACATGAGAAGCCCAGCAAAGAAATGGCCCAGAAAAATACATGATCAAAAAGAAAATCTGCTGTTAAAAGGCCCATGCAAAGAAATCAAATGCTGAATTGTTGGGCCAGACCCATGTACCTAATAAAAGCACAGGAAAAAAATACATTAAAAAGGCCGAATTGTTGGGCTAGGCCCATGTAGAAAAACGAATTGGACCGGGCTGATTCTTGTGCCACATCAGATTGCCACGTCGGATGCCTACGTGGTCTGGGGAGGCTGCTAGTGACCAAAACAAAACAATAGGCATATTTTGGTCGTAAACGTCTACGACCTTCTCACAGAGAAGGTCGTTAATTTCAGTTTACGACCGCCAGCTTTTGACTTTTTGTTTTTGGTCACAAAAGGTCGCAAATGAAAAACAATGATCTTTCAGTGGCCAATAGTCAAAGTCACAAATTGACATATTTGTTGTAGTGAATGCAGCCAGGGCTTCGCCCGGCGGTGCATGTCGGCGGTGGCGGGGGAGGGGGACGGGAAGAGAGGGTTGTCGGTGGGATCGATACTCTTACGTCGAACACTTGCAAGCCATCAGCCATCCTCGAAGACACGACCAACACATCCATGGATCCTCCGAGCTCCACCACAACTTTGTACCGTCAGCACCGATCGAAGCTCCAAACCCACCATTGCTGCCCATGTCCATGGCCGCTCAAATATGGTGACTTGGTGAGGTAACACCCAAACACATTGCTGGTAGCCAGGAACCGTGTCCATGCGGTTGGATGTTGAGGCCGGACTCCACCTAGCCCAAGTAGAAGCCACTAGAAAGAGGCCCAGCCTAACCACCGCAAGGGGCTTTGCCCAGGCATCCTGGGCCTTCACCTCCAAAAAAAAAAGGCATCTTGGGCCTGCGGCGGTGAGGGGGAGAGTAGGCAGACGACCGGCTAGAACGGCGCAGCAATTGTGCTGTCCGAGCCACCCGCAAGGACCACGTGGGACCGAAAGAAGTGACTGAAAGTCCAAAAGGTGATTTGGTGTATCACTAAACCCCAAGGTGACATGACATATAGTAGTATTTATCATGATATTTTTAAATTAAATACTTTCAGCTCGGGTATTCATAGGAAATCCGAGCATCTGCTGGTCCTCTTTACCTTGTACTCCTTGGAACACCGAGATTACGTGCTCTGGCCAGCTGCCGACGAGTTGTGGTGCGTCGTCGCTGCAAGGAACCTCGCAGGTCGAGGTGGTCGGCCGGAGGGCGCACACCAAGGTGTACCGTGCCGTGTGCAGCACTCTGTAGACCAGTAAACGAAAGGAGCTGAGAGACATCAAACATGGTACTCTGCTGTACCTGGCTGGGAGGAAAAATCAGACACGTTGTATGTACCCGGACGGGAACCGAGACCAGCATGCAGCAACCTCTCGGCCGCGCCGTGGCCTGCTCTGGGTCTCCCGTTCAGAATTCAGATTCCTCCCAAGTTTTGGTTTCAGATTCACAGAATCCACGCGAGAGGAGGCGCCTCGTCTGCCCGGTCCACACACGTACGCGCCTTGTCAAATGACACGCGGGGTCACACGAGAATTTCATTTTCTAAATCTTGCTGCCAAATTTACCCGGAATTGTTGAATCTTCAGTGGGTTTTCCCCTGGTGGTGCTAAGCTGAAAATCGCGCGCGTCCTGGGCCTCAGAAAATTTGGTTGGTGAGCGTCGCAGCCAAGCCAGCGCCAGCCACGGCGACCCAGCAGCAGTTCAACACCACCTCTTCTTCCTCCGCCGGCCACTTACTTGGACACCTCCCCCAGCTCCTCCCTCGATTTTTATATACCACATACTGACACCAACCAAGGAAATCACTAGCTGCTCACGGTGACGGTGAGGATGACCGGAGTTCAGGTGATGCCGGGGGTGGGCGCGGTGACCACGGTCGACGTGAGGACGGAGGGCGGCAAGGCGGTGGCGGGGCTCGCGAGGAGGCGTGTGGCGGTGGGGAGCAGCTCAAGCACGAGCCTGTTTGCTGGTGACTGGAGGAGGAGGCCTCGCCGGGCGACCTGCTCCGTCAGGCTCAGGCAGTGTGGCCGGGGCAGGGGCGGCAGGAGCGGCGGCCTCGCCATCGTCAGCAACCTCGGGGGCAGTTACGATGTTGGCTTTGGCGACGTCGACCTGGTAATTCATCAGCCTCTCCTCCGCCATCTACTTGCTGGAATTCTTCTACTTCTTGTTCTCAATCATCCATATATGTCATGTTACGACCTTGGGGAATTTCTTGGAACATCTCTTACAACAGTTCCTCGGCTGAAAGATTCAGATGATTTTGTTTAGGGATGGTCAAGAATAGGTTTTTTTTAATTGTTGTTGCAGCTTTGTTGCTTTAGGGTAATGAATATGTGAATAGTATTTCAAGTTTCTTGAAGAAAAGAAAATGAAAAATGTTTCCTGTTCATGATGATGCAGCAACTGATGAACTACTTTACCTACAAAGCCGTGAGGACCGTGCTGACCCAGCTCTACGAGATGAACCCACCCAGCTACCGCTGGCTCTACAAGTAACAACATATTTGATCTCTCTCCAGTATGAAAATTCTAGCAATTAATTAGTACTAGTAATTTTGTTATTAAATCTTGGATTCTTGTTCCCCTGACAGCTTTGTTGCTGTAAACAAGCCCACCGATGGCAAGCTGTTCCTCCGCGCTCTTGGAAAGGTATGAACAGATCCACACACATATTTTTGTTCTTCTTGCACTGCTACAAATTAGCATGCAAAATTCCTCGCATGAATATATGTTTTCTTTTGCTCTTGTAACTTGCAGGAGAGGCAGGAGCTTGCAGAGCGGGTTATGATAACCCGGCTTAGCTTGTACGGGAAATGGATCAAGGTAATAATATTTTCCAAAACCAATCAACATGCCACAAATTTTCACCGCAAAAGGAAAAACATCCACTAATTTTACGCACGACATGCCGTATATTTTTTAGCTGCTTAAAAAATTTAAATTATTATTAACATCTGATTTGCTCATGTTTACTTAACCTGCAGAAATGTGACCACGCAAAAATGTACGAGAAGATCTCCAACGAGAACCTGGAGCTGATGCGGGAGAGGCTCATGGAGACGGTCATCTGGCCAACCGACGACACCAACACGGAGAAGATCGGCTGATATGCATGCGGTTTCAGTAATTTCAGCCGCTGAACTTCATTAATTAATTAGCTCATCGGTTAATTAGGTAGAGCGAGGACTATGCATGCACACACGATTGAGTCAAACATGTGTATATATGTATGTGATCTAGCACAGAGTCTATATGGTTGGGTCTTTTGGTGGAGATACTGCAAGCTGTTTGTGTTGGTGTCGGTGTGTAATGTGCCGCCTGTGTTGATAGGCACATTGACTAGCTGGGTTAAATGTATGGATTTAGTCATCACCCATCAGTGCAAGGGTGTGTTTGAGCCCGGAGTTATATACAAATGCTCACGTGTTATGTGCCTCTCCATCTCAGTTTTATGCATCTCTCAATACTGTCATTACAACACTACAGAACAAGTTTGTCTCCACCACCCCTTATGTAAAAGCCATGAGTTGTGGCCGATCTAAAACGTCCAAACCGCTCGGCTCTACCATTGCATTTGACGGTCCTAGATTGATTCTATGTTTAACACAACACAATACACCTTATACCTTTGAACGTACAGCAAAGTACTCGTTAGTCATGACTGTCGTTACTCGTATGGCATTCCGCACAATTCGCTATAAGAAATTTGTTGATATATGACAGGTTTTTGGTGATGTTCTTTGGAAACATCATATAATGGCCTAAATCCGGTTTCAACTTTCCTTCAGTGATCAAAAGCGGGCTAACCAGTCCCAATTGGGTGACACTTCTTTATGTTGAAATGATGATTGCTGTCATAGATGTACAAGTAACATAGTTACTTAAATTAAAAATAAAGATGTTCATGCTTTAGATGCTACCCCCACTCAATGTTCAAACTTTTTTTCCAAAATACACAAAGAGTTTGTCATGAATTTAATAAATTCAAATCACACACTTGTAGTTGAAACTTAATTTTGAATAAAAAAAGGTTTATATTTAAAAAGTTCAAGTTTGGAACTAGTAAGATTTAATTAAATTTTAACATGTGCTTGCAGCAATCCAGGGCTGGCTCCTAATATTTTCAAAAAGTTTGAAAAATATTTCAACCTCAAACATTTTAATTCTTTTTCAACCTCAAACATTTTAATAACTATCTATTTTTTCTTAGGCCTTCTATTTCTTAAGCGGATCTCTATTTTGAGTTGAAATGGCGAAAAGAAGGAAAACAAATGGGCCAAAGCCCATTTCTTGATCCTGCCCTTCTATTTCTATTTCCTTTTCACCCACCAGTAAATGGGCTGAAGCCCATCTTTGCTTTCTTCTTTTTCCTTTTTTTTTTGTTTACACACCGGGCCATGGACCATAAGCTAACCGAGGTCAGCCCAAACTACCAATCTAACACTCTCCTTTCTTCCGTTTCTTCTGTTTATCCTTTTAACAAAAAATATAACTTTAAGACCAACTTATTCTTGGAAACAACAAAACTATTCATATTAACCAGAAAAAAATTAATATTATGTGGAAATCTTCTTAATATTTCCACATTTGCATTTATGTCTCCAAAAATAATTAAGTATATCTATTTTGAAATGTAATAATAATAAATAATAAAATAAATTGGGCAACGCCCATTTTTCTCCCTGTACCTTTATTTTCTTTCCATGTCTACAACTAACAAATGGTCCAAAGCCCATCTTTACTTTCTTTTTTCCTTTTATTTTTACCCACCGGGCTATGGTCAAGAAGCTAACCGAAGCCAGCCCAAACTGTCCAGCGCTCTCTATCGTTTTTCTCTCTCTTTCTTCTATTTCACACTTTTAGAAAAACTAAAATTAAAATAAACTTACTCTTGTAAAGAGAATAACTACTTCATGTGAACCCACAAGAGAATGAATAATATGTGGAAATCCCCCATCAATATATTTATGTCATTTGCAGGCATGCCAATAGTAGGATTCAATATGTTTTTGGGAAAAAAAGGTGTAATGTAAGATTGCAAAAATAATTCTAATAAGCTTGACATTAATTTTTTAGAAGATTTGAGTAAATTACGACAATAGCTTGCTTTCTCGTGGGACACATAGTTTGCCTTGAATATGATGATGCTTCCTGAGAGATGCTCGTGTTAAAACACAATGTGCAGTCCAGGTTTTCTGAAAATCCCCTAAAAATTTAAACAGGATCTTATCAAGTCACATAGGGTCCCATGTAAAAAAACACATGATATTTAGACTGAATAAATAAAAATAAAAATAAAACTGAAAACCAATAATATGCATTTAAAGGTTCAAGTTTCAAAAAATAATACATTAGATTTATTTATGTATTTTTGACAGGAACTAAATCTTTACAAAATTACTTAATATGCTTTTTTAGTTTAGAGACTTATTTGAGGTATATGCAGTTCAATAAGGAATCAAATCTTGTAGATAGATAGAAAACAATTTAATACATAAATAATAGTACTCCTTCCGTGCCGAATGTTTTATATTCCCGAGTGTGAAAAGCCAATGCTGGATAGACGGTTTAGATACGTCACTGAGTGCCCCATGGGTCATCTTGTTTCCTATTCAGTGGAAGCTACGTAAAGCATCCCTATATTAAGATGAAGTAAGAATGCATCAGTCATCTTATTTTCTTTCTTCGATGAAAGAATGTAGCTCCTCTTTCAACCCGGGCCTCCCCTCTAGGGAACTGTTTGAGTTTTAGCATCACCCCCTTTTCCTTTTGATCATATTACACTTGACTCGCTGCACAACATTCCGCTTTCTGAGCCACGCTCCTATGTGTTTTTACACTCCTTGAGACCAAAATTGGGTAAAGAGATACAAAAGGAGAGGAACACCCTCTCGATGAAAGAACGTGAAACACTTCGGTTTCTATAGAGGTACAGGAAACGGTTGGGGGCAATATGATAGGTGAAGTGGTTGGATTTTGCGAGCTTTTCCAACCACTGTTGGATGTGATTCCAAGAGACAAACGAGAATGAATACCACACAGAAGAGTTAAGACCGGGATAGTATGATGCATCCTTGAATATTCAGCAATTACAAAAAACATTGAAAATTTCAACTTATATGAAATTGTTGAAATTTTAAACATAGTATTATGAGGACATAGCATGATTGCATGTGCATACTAATTTTAAATGAATCGTCAAAATATTAGAAGAAATTTATCAAGAAGATGTTTCATGGAGTACAAACTTCATAGTTTGCCTTGAATGGTGTGATGTATCCTCAAATATACATCCATTAAAGAGAAAAGAAATGCATTGTCCAAGTCTGGTAAAATTGCCTAATACTTTGTAATGGTCGTATGACAAATTTCATATTTTTAGACCAAAAGTAGTTTTTTTAAATAAAACCAGTAGTATGCATGTTTGACTTTTCCGAGGCCAACCCTAGAATTATTTATATATTTTACAGGTAGGAGCTATAAAATTATGGAATTACTTAAATGTGAATTTTATTTGAATTTTAAGGTTTGTTTGAGTCACGTGTAGTTTAATTTAAATTATAGCCAAAAATTCATTTAATATGTTATCAATAACATACTAATTCAAAACAATTCCTAACTATGACAGGAACAATATAAGTTAGTATGTTCCATGTTGGAATAACTGGCACAATCTAGATAGATGCATTTGGAAGGTACTACACAAGGTACTTCAGTTAGTATTTCAAAAAGATAGAAAATACAAAAATTTACATGAACATTAAGATATAATTGTAAATGGGTGTGGGTAGAACTCAATCGACTGAGACTGTCTCAGTCGAGTGACATCAGCATAGTTGTGGTTTTACAAGCGGCACAACTAGATGTTGCAATCGGCGACGAAAAATGTTGCAAGCAACGGACACTACAACTGTTCTAACTAAATGCTTCAACCATCAATTGCGGCCGTTGTGACCGGTGAGACGACATGCTACAATCAACAAGGGGCAGATGTTGTGTCCGATGAGAGCACGTTGAACTCCCGATTTTCTCTGAGGCGATTACACAATTTCAAGGGTTGATCATCAGGCCAGCTCATAGCTAATTAACGGAATAATGTAGAAGGACTGGTACCAGTCGTCCAAGTAAAGGTACATGCATGCACGGATCGAACGGCTTCGATGAGTTATTAGGTAAGCGCCGCTGGCCTAGTTCAGGTCCAGATCGAGAAAAGCTTGTCCGTCGCTTAATCATGGCTCCATTGTATCAGTAAGTATACGTACGTCCGTGCGTGCAAGCGACGTGTCAGTCTCCTGCTGATGGCAACCGCTTTGTGCCAGCAGGAACGGCGCTACTTTTCCATTATTATTAAGCGGCT
Source organism: Triticum dicoccoides (assembly GCF_002162155.2). Lineage (NCBI taxonomy): Eukaryota > Viridiplantae > Streptophyta > Magnoliopsida > Poales > Poaceae > Triticum > Triticum dicoccoides. The sequence goes on along the minus strand of NC_041388.1, from coordinate 643,708,325 downwards.
GCCTTTTCGTGTTCTCGAAGGAGTCATGTTTAATTTAGTGCCGATCATCAATCAAAACTAAAGAAGGCCAATGATGATTGCGGTGCCATCTGAAGAACCAAGGCCCGTGCACTACTACACACTAAGTACGTACTACTATAGAAGAGACGAAGAAACACGCCTGCATGGGCATGGAGTTGGATTTTTGTGGTGCGAAACATGCATGCATGAATGCAACAATGCCTACTCTCGCACCCTTTGCTCATGCTCCTGCACGTATGCATGGTGATGTATGCAATGCAATGCGTTCGGTTCACGAGCTAGCTAGCTAGCTATGTCGCTGCATGCCGCACCCAACCAAACCACGCACCGAACTGCACGCCCAACTCCAGAGCCTAGCCCTGTCTCTCTCCATTGATCACAACCAGCGCCACACCTATAAATACGCCTCGCCAACGCCCCTTCGTCTTCATCCATCCGTTACTCACACAACTCTTCTTCTCCCATCAAACACATAGCTAGAAACTAGAAAGTCGTCACTACGCCTTCATCTGTCCATCCAAAACTCATACTTCGATTCCTTTTGAGATCTCTCCCAAAATGGCGTCGACCACCACCAGGCTCGTGTGTGCACCCCTGTTCCTGGTCTTGCTCTCCATGTCCAATGCCAACTCAGTCCAAGAGACCGGCAGCTCCCTCAAAAGCTCCACTCAGAAGAATGTGTTCGTCCTCGACAACTACGGCGCCCGTGGCGACGGGAAGCACGACGACACGCAGGCCCTGGCCAAGGCGTGGAACGCGGCGTGTTCCTCGTCCCGGCCGGCCGTGCTGCTCGTACCCAAGGGCAAAACCTATCTGCTCAAGGCCATCACCCTCTCTGGCCCGTGCAGATCCAGCATCGTCTTCAAGGTGAAGGGCACACTCATCGCTCCTCCGAGCATGTCGGCGTGGACCGAGAACAACAGGAGGCGCTGGATCTTCCTCCAGCGCATCACCGGCCTCACCGTCAATGGTGGCGGCACCATCAACGGCAACGGTGAGATCTGGTGGCAGAACTCGTGCAAGACCAACAAGGCTCTGCCGTGCAAGGGGGCTCCCACGGCCCTGACGTTTCACCTCTGCACTAATCTAAAGGTGGACAACCTGAAACTTGTAAACAGCCAACAAATCCATGTGTCGGTTCAGGACTGCAGCAACGTGCACTTGGCCCGGCTGACCATCACCGCGCCTGGCACCAGCCCAAACACCGACGGCATCCACGTCACCCACAGCAAATATGTGCAGGTCAGAGATTGTCTCATCAAGACCGGCGATGACTGCATATCCATCGAGAACGGAACTCACGATCTTCATGTCACAAAAGTTGTTTGTGGCCCGGGACATGGCATCAGCATTGGAAGCTTAGGAGACGGCAACTCCAGAGCCGAGGTATCCCGTATTTACATCGACACCGTGCGATTGTATGGCACGACCAATGGAGCCCGGATCAAGACATGGCAGGGAGGGAGTGGATACGCCGAGGATATCGTATTCCAGAATATGATCATGGATGCCGTGCAAAATCCAATTATCATTGACCAAAACTACTGTGACTCCGCCAAGCCATGCAAGAGCCAGAATTCGGCGGTAGAGGTACGGGATGTGGCGTTCAAGAATATTCGAGGGACTACCATTTCCAAGGATGCCATCAAGCTGAGTTGTAGCAAGGATCTCCCGTGTTCTGGCATTGCCTTAGAGAACATCGACCTTAAATTGGAGGGTGGGAAGGGTGACACCGAGAGTACCTGCCAGAACGCAAAATGGAGGAAGTCAGGAAATGTTGTTCCACTACCATGTAAAGGAAAAAATTAAGCTGTAATGGAAATGAGCTAGTTTAGACATGTATAATGTACAATATAAAGCTTCTATGGAAATTCATTAATAAATCCTACTTTTGCATACATCGTTGTAGTTCCTTTTGGGGGTTTCTACCAATAATATGAAATGTGTTACCGGTAGGTGTTTTCTTGTTGAAATGAACAATAATGTTTAACACTCTTAGCTTCCAATGCTCATTGACAATTTAATTTCAATCACGTAGTAAAGTCAATTCTTCCTATAATTCATGGTTCTATATTTACATCTAGGAAGAGTAAAGGTTTTCCAAAGCTATGCTGATGTTTCAAATGAGGCATTGTCCTATATTAATAGAACACCATCACTACAAGAAAACCCTAGAAAATAAATGGAAATTACTTACTAGTCCTTGGGGATTCCGCTATCTTGTTCATCCTGCACATGTCAATGGCCCGCCGATGTTGCCACCACTGGAATTGGAAGCGGGAAAGTGGAAATTTAACGATCTCCACTCTACTAGCAAGAATCAAATCTACTAAACCCAGACCAACATGTGCAAGTTAGAGATTTTCTCAAACTTAGAGATTGTCTCAAACACTGACGGCATCCACATCACCCACAACAAATATGTGCAAGTTAGAGATTGTCTCATCAATACGAGGGATGACTGCATGTCCATCAAGAACGGAACTCACAATTTTCATGACACCAAAGTTGTTTGTGGTCCGGGACATGGCATCAACATTGGAAGCTTAATTAGGGGATGATAACTCCAGATTTGACATTTTCTATATCTACATTGACACTGTAGGATTATATGGCATGACCAACGGAGCCCGGATCAAGAAATGTCAGGGACGGAGTGGATATGCTAAGGATATTGTATTCCATAATATCATGGATAACCTGAAAAATAAATTGATCAAAACTAATGACTCCGCGAAGCCATGCAAGAGCCAGGAATCAGCCATACAGGTGTTGAATGTGGTGTTCAAGAATATTAGAGGGACTACCATTTTCGAGGATGACATGGGATCAAGCTGAGTTCTAGCAAGGAACTCTTTAGAGAATATCGACCTTAAATTGGAGGGTGGTAAGGGTGGCATGGGGAGTACATTCCAGAATGCAAAATGGTGACGAGGCTCTTCCTAGCACCCTTGCTCGTGCTCCTCTTGTTCTCGGTGTCCGATGCCAACTCCTTTACTTCAAACGGCGTGTTCCTCTGAAGTCAGTTGTCTTCAAAGGCCGTTGTCTCCAATACAAACTCCCAGGTTTTGGAACGGTCCCAGAGTGCCACCACAATAGCGAAGCCAAAGGACAAAATTCCACACCAAAAGGCTACCACCACCAGAAAACCTTCACTTGAAGTCGAAGGAGAGCACACTTATTCACCACTACCTTTGTTGTTGCCAAAGCCACATGGCAAGTTGCCAGAACCCTAGCTGGTAGAACATAAAATCATTTATCAAATGTTGTCCCAATGCAAGGTCTGGCAACCCTTCCTACTCACTAGAAACCGTGAGGTTGTAAAGTGCAGAGAAGTCGAGAGACCGGTGCCAGAAGCGAGAGCGTCTAGGGTAAAGGCCGGGTTGCTTCCCTCTCTCTCACACACATAGGGAGGGAGGGGGAGAGAGAGAGAGAGCATTTTGTTTGTTTCGAAAGCTTTATGGCCTTGATTTAACATTTAGTCCACTAATCTTCTAAGAGCAACATGTGATTTGAGTTAATTGAGGGCCATATGACAACAATGATGCGTAGAGGGTAGAAAATCATACTGAAGGGTGGGGGTTTGGCAACCCCTCCTACTCACCAGCTGCCGCGAGGCCGTGAAGTGGAGAGAAGAGAGAAGTCAAGAGAGACAGGTGCTAGAAGCGAGAGCATCCTCTCTCTCTCTCTCTCTCTCTCTCACACACACACACACACACACACACACACACACACACACACACACACACGCGCGCGCGCAAGAGAAGTGAATTGAACTCTTAGTGTGAATGTAGTGTGTTTTGAAGCTTTTGCGGCATTGATTTAACATTTAGTCTACTAATCTTGTAGGAGCAACATGTGATTTGAGTTAATTGAAGGCTTGCAGCCATATGACGGTAATGATGTGTGGAGGGTAGACAACTCATAAAGTGTGCAATGAGAAAAGGAATCTACAAACGAGAGTGGCTATTCTGAGCCCTAGCTTATCTACACCTGTGTGTGGATAGTAAATTCCTAAAAGAAAGAGCACCAAATAAATTTTAAAAACTCGAAACATTTTTTGGAATCCAAGATGCTCGAATACGCAATGTCTTGTAAAAATTATGGTGTTTGAACATTCAAGGAGCTCATGGGAAAAAAATGGCTCTCAAAGAAACTTTGAAGAACTGCACTATTTAAGCTCAATTTTGTTTTTCTTGGCATGAGCTTTCTCGAATGTTACTTGGGCACGAAAATCTGCACGCTCCTAGAAAACACAAGCATCTTGGATACCAACAAGATTTAAGAGTGTTTTGCTGGGGGTTTTTTCTCCCTATTTTTCTTGAACTTACTGTTCGTCGAAAGCATCTAAGTATGGGCTCAGACGTGGATTACCGTCTACGTAAGAGAGAAGAGTAGCATTTCGGTTTCTCTTGCCCAAACTTGTCAATTTCTACACCGAGAATACATTAGTCGCAATGTACAGTGGTTCCTCGTACGTGGATTAGTTGTGGCCTCGTTAGGACGGGAGAAAGAATGCACCATGCACGTACGCTGCCCCACTTCTTGTTTCATGCCATGCACGAATCTGGATGCGGGTGGCCGGGCTTAATTTGGCCTTTGGGGGAGTGTTGAGCGTAACCAAGGCGTGGCGTGCCATTCGTGGCGAAACGTACGTACGTGAAGCCTGCGGTGTTAGATTTGTGTGGGCACACACGATCCCACGTGTGGATAATGCGTGTAAGAGTGGCATAGGCGTGTAGGAACGTCCACGTACGTAGCGTGCAGCTAGCACGTTTCAGTAGTTTGAACTTCGCGGACTCGACAACGTACGTCACTGGGTTACACGATAGCTAATGGGCTACACGATAACATGCTGGTCCACGATGAATAGTCTTTCCGCTGTTAATTAGCATGGGCTACACGATAGCTAATGGATTGCCTCGGCTAATTGTACAAGTCACCCGTCAGAGCTACAACTAAACAGATGATCTACACTAGTTCACTTTTCTCAACATGCAAACACGTTATCTCAACCTGCTATCTCAATATACAATCATGCATGAATAGAAGTCCACCTTGGGGGCAACATACAATTTGAAAAGTGTTAGACTCAAAGGACTCCCCCCTCCCCCTCCCCCCACCCGTGTCGCTCCCCCGAGCGACCGGGGCAAAACCCTAGCCGCCGGCCTCGGTCCTCCTTCCTCCCCTCCTTCCCTCCTCGCTGCCGCCGGGGCACACTAACGGGCAAAGCCCGTCGGCGTCTTTGGTGGCGCGGGGCACTTC
>NC_041388.1:643668903-643702986 GCF_002162155.2 Triticum dicoccoides | reverse complement strand
GGGCGTGCGCTGGCAGCGGGGTCGCGTGTGCATGTCGTAGCGTGGTGGGCTCCGCGGGCATGTGCGCATCCAGGGCAGATCGTCTCGCCGGCAGGGTGCAGATGCGTCTGCCAGTGGCCGGTGTGCAAGGCCCAACGTGGCACCTCCTGTGGTCGTCGCCGAGACGAATTTAGACCGTCTGGGCGCCCTCGTCGTCGGGCGGGTGTCCAGCGTGCTCCTTGCCGATCTGACCTGGAGGCCGTGGTGGGGCGTTGCAAGGGGCAACGTGAGGAGGCTGGCAGGAGGGATGGGTGGTCTGCCTAGCCGTCACCAGTGCGGGGATGTGCCGGTCGAGGTCTCGCTCCATCTGTCGAGGCGTGTCGGCGTTGGCGGCACCAACTATGGTAGCGGTCTGCTGGTCGTGGAGATTCGCTCCTTTGGGAGGCTGATGGCGGTGTCGGCTGGCAGGGCGGCGACTCTGTGGTGGAAATTACCGTGTTCGCGGGTGGAGCTCCTAGCTCGGGTGCGTACTAGTGACCTTGGTCGCGTGGCGGCGGGGTGCCTCAGGCTCGGTGATATGTGGTGGTGGTGCGGCAGGTCTCTTCGACTGGGCGCACCCTGGTCGGAGGTGGAGTGGTACGACGGGGTGAAATCCTTGTCTGACTGTGGTCAGACCGGCGGTGGCAGCGCCCGCACGCGTCGTCCCCTTCTTGTAGGCTCGGTCGCAGTCTCTTCTGATTCTCCATGTTGCTCCAGATAAAAATATTGATCCTTTGGATCGGGTGGTGGTGGCGCTCTAGTGTCGCGTCCTTCCTGAAGGAACTACCTTGGGGTTCACGGTTCATCGGCGGTCAGCCGTGTTCTTCACGATAGCTTGCTCTCGGTGGAGGGCCCCGCCATCTTCGTAGTGATGCTTGTTGTACATTTTTTGTTCACTTCGAGTTGGCTTAGCTGATCTCCGGCACATTTGTATTTTACTTTGGGTGTCTGTGTTTGGGTGCCGTGTTGTATGGTTCGGATGTATGAGGGTCATTAAAGCAGCGGGGCGAAAGCCTTTTTCGGTAAAGTCCACCTTAATATAAAATCATGAATGCTTTTTTTTATAATTATGCAATTTTTGATCTATTCATCTTCAATTATGGCAATACAATGAACACCGAAAATAATAAAAATTACATTCAGATCCGTAGACCACCTAACGACGCTACAAGCATTAAAGCAAGTTGAAGGCGCGCCGTCCTCATCGCCCCTCCATCATCACATAATTTTTTAATAATTATGCTATTTATATTAAATCAATATCTCACAACTATTCAATACAAAATACAATAAATGATATATATATGTTTGGTTTCAGTTTATATTTTAATTTGAATATGTTCCAGACAATCCAATCTCAGTGATTCAGTGAATATACTGTAACCAATTTCCGTAGCAACCTACGGGGTATAATCCAATTAGTCATACAGTTATTACGCACCAAGTTTCCTTCAACTCTTTCAATGTGAAGTCATTCTTTCCTCAGGCTGTTGCGTATGAGCTTTTCTTTGTAGTGCATTCAATGTTCTTTTTTCTTAGCATAATTCCATGATCTTATTACACAAGAAATAAAAAAAACCATGTCCCTAGTTGCACACCTCTTTGCTGGGACTTATAAAATAAGGACAGGCTAAACTAGCGAACGTCAGCCGGGAAGCATAGCAATTGTGGACGATTTGCATGGCAATTTATATTGGCTGATGAAAGCAAGTTTAGTTGGCAAGTATGACAATTCTACATCAGTTTAGTTTTTTACCAAGTAAATTTGCCATCCTCGCGACAATATATATTGCTGCAAAAAAACGTCTGATTTGCCATTCCCTCCCGGCGAACGTCAGCTTAATAGCATTACCATAAAATGTAAACTACTCCATGTCATAAAAATTATACCATTGAAAACCTCTTGCTCCAAAAAAGAGATTAGGGTTTCTCTGCCTCCCGCCGGCACCATAGCTGGTCTATCTCATTTCCGATGGCCTTAGGGACATGGGGGCAGGGTGGATCCTGAACCTTACCGGCGGGAGGGCTCTGTTTTTATATGTTTCTTCAATTTTTGTTAGGGTTTATTTCCTCCTCAGGAAGACTAGATGGCGGCGGCTCCCTGAAGATGAAATAAAGTTCTTTCCGCCTAGCCCCAATCCTGGTGGCGCATCTAGCATCATCAGTGGACGTGTGGAAGTGTGTTTTTGGTGAATTTGCTCGAATTTGGTCGTCGTTCGTCTACGTTCGTTTGGCTTCAGGTTGGATCCTTCCGATCTACGCTCTTCATTAGCGGCGGTTGTTGTTCTGATGCGCTGGTTCTATGGGGCCTTAGGACGACGACTTCCTGACTGTCTACTACAACAATTTTTCCCTGGCTCCAGCGAGGGAGTGGTGATGACAGGCGTTCGGCTCGCTTTAGTTCTTGCAGTCGTCCCTAGGTGATCTACGGATTTAGACGTAATTTTTATTATTTCTGATGTTCGTTATACTGGCATGAATAGATCAGTTAGTTTTCTTAAAGAAAAAATCTTTATAATAAATCAAACATTATACTTTTTGTGGCACATAGTTTATATTTTGTTAGTCAAATATATAGATGGTCAATGTTTGATTTATTATACGATGGGGTCTAATAAATCCGGACGAAGCGAGTACTATTGTATGTAACAGCACTACACCTGGTACGGTGATACCTTTGGGACAACGCAAGGGGGCCTTCCGAACCATGGATATATCTAAGTTCGCGTGGGCACTACGTACAGGGGAGCTGGGTATATACGTGAAGATTCAGATTTTTGTCGTGCAAAGCCTGCGAGTCGGACAAATCTGGCATGTTTATCTCCTTTGTTGCCAAGTGGCCATGCACAACACCTGGCTGAACCGTTCGTGCACGCAGTCAGCACGGGTGATGGATGGACGTGCGTTTGCAGCTCTGCGTACTCCACAACACATGCATCCACGCCTAACTCTTGCCAAGCTAACTAAACTAGCTTCTCCATCACAAGCAACGCCGAACGACATCCACATGCATGCCGCCTATAAATACTCCTCGCCGGCGGCACTTCGTCTTCATCGGCTTGATCACTTGTACGCTTCTCTTAGCGAGTCCTACGACCAAACACCACGCTACAAACCAGGCCACGTACGTACAGTGCAATCTCATCTTCACTCTTGCGTTTGCTTTGTCTCTAGCTGCTGCACATGGCGTCGTTCATGGCGGCCGCTCTAGTCCTGATGCTCTTGGCATCCAGTGCAGGGGCGAGCGAGGCCAGCCCGGCGCCCGCCGAGACTCAGCAGAATGTCTTCATCGTCGACAACTACGGTGCCCATGGCGACGGGAAGCACGACGACACGCAGCCACTGGCCAAGGCGTGGAACGCGGCGTGTTCCTCCTCCCGGCCGGCCATGCTGCTCATTCCCGAGGGCAAGACCTACCTGCTTAACTCCGTCACCCTGTCTGGCCCATGCAAGTCCAGCGTCGTCTTCATGGTCAAAGGCACGCTGGTGGCTCCACGGAGCAGGTCGGCGTGGCGCGACAACGACACAAGTCGCTGGATCATGATCCAAGGCGTCACCGGACTCACCGTCTCCGGTGGCGGCACGATCAATGGCAACGGCGACGTCTGGTGGACGAACTCATGCAAGACCAACAAGGCTCTGCCGTGCACCAAGGCGCCCACGGCTCTGACGTTTCACCTGTGCACCAATCTGCAGGTGGAGAATCTGAAGCTTGTAAACAGCCAGCAGATCCATCTCTCCGTGGAGGACTGCAACGCAGTGCAGCTGGCCCGCCTCTCCATCACGGCGCCCGGCACGAGCCCCAACACCGACAGTATCCACATCACCCGCAGCAAAGATGTGCAAGTCAAAGATTGTGTCATCAAGACCGGGGACGACTGCATCTCCATCGAGAATGGGACCCGCAATCTTTTTGTCAGCAAAGTTGTTTGTGGTCCGGGGCATGGAATTAGTGTCGGGAGCTTAGGAGACGACAATTCTAGAGCCGAGGTCTCCGGCATCACAATCGACTCGGTGCAATTATACGGCACCACCAATGGTGCCCGGATCAAGACATGGCAGGGAGGAAGCGGGTATGCCAAGGGCATCACGTTCCAGAACATGATCATGGACAATGTGCAAAACCCCATAATCATTGACCAGAACTACTGCGACTCCGCCAAGCCATGTAAGAGTGGGGGGTCTGCGGTAGAGGTCAGCAATGTCGTCTTCAAGAACATTAGAGGGACAACCGTCTCCAAGGATGCCATCAAGCTTAGCTGCAGCAATAGCATCTCATGCTCCGACATTGTCTTGGAGAATATCGACCTCAAAATGGAGGGCGGCAAGGGTGACACAGAAAAGCACTTGCCAGAATGCAAAATGGCAAGAATCAGGAACCGTTATTCCACAACCCTGCCAATTCCAAAACTAGCTAGAAGGTGGTGTAAATTGGACAGGTTCTTGTTGTGCCCTGTAGAAATACAGCTGTATCAAAACTAGAATGTACAAAAAAAAAACAAGTCATATACTTGTGCATACATAGTGCAAACTACTCTCTCCTATGTTTTACTATAACATTATTGTAAATTCTCCCATATAAAGGAAGTTGGTATGCAAATATATATAGCAAAATATGCCATGAAAAATTTACATGCCTCTCTGAAATTAGCAGAAAGAAATACAAATGACCAATTAAAAGTCTGAAAACAGGTGATAAACTTGCATAGACAGTTGCGGTTCTAACGTCAAGCTAGATTCTGATCTCCCTAAACTTACTTAGCCCATACTCAGTACAAGTCCTAGCACCACATGGCATCAATCTCAATAAGAGATGGACCAAGTTGGCCTTGAGGAAGAGTAATTCCTACAATTGTGACAAGCTCGATCACTTCATCACAAATTGCCCCATCAAGAAAGAAGGCAATTCAGACAAGTTAGAGACAAAGGACAAGAAAGTGACAAGCCATGGAAACTTGAGGCCACGGCTCGCCGCTGGCTAGGTTGGGCTTGTCGAGGTACGAGTAGATTACACTGGCATAAATCAAAAAAATCTTATCACGTGCACCAAGAATTGTTGCAGTAATAAATCACGAGATTATCACTAGAAGCACATGCCCATAACAGAAGTAACGTCGATGTAGCGCATTGGTGCACGTGTAGTCGTACTATCTTCTCCTCCGCATTATTCCCTCGAGCGACCATTCGAGTACCATAGCTAGAACACCTCCAAGGTATCCACATGTTCGAGAAGCAACACCATGTTGGAAATATGATCTAAAGGCAATAATATCGTATTATTATATTTTTATGTTTATAACTAAGAGTTTATATTCTATGCTATAACTGCTATGATTCTGGAATATGTGATTCAGTGGACAAATCATATGCACGTGTGGAATGATAAATTATCGGGGATATACCCCGCGGTATGACCCAGCCGGAAGTATGACCCGGCCGGACTTGGCGACTCACTGGTGACCCGCCCGAAGACTGGTGACTCATTGGTTAACCGGCAGAAGGGTCAGAGGAATAACAAGGTCCAAGGCCTAGAAGGCGGCTTATGAGAAGACCGACTCAAGGTGTGTGTCCGGTGGGCCGGCTTAAGAGGAAAGTATAAGGAATATTTCTATTAGGACTAGTCATGTAACCCGCCTCTTCAACTTATATAAGGAGTGACAGGGCACTCCGAGAGGGACAAGTTTGACAAGTTTAGATAGACAAGTCAATAGCTCTCGAGATAGAGGTAGCCAAAGAGCACCCTTGTAATCGTGAGCACCATGGTCAATATCAATGAAGCAGGATGTAGGCTTTTACCTCCACCGTAAGGGGCCGAACCTGGGTAAAAAACCTCGCATCCCTCGTCCCACTCAACCCCTCTCAAGCTACCACATAGATGCATTGGCCTCACGACTAAGTCCTCACACTAAGGACATATTGAAGTAAATATGCCCTAGAGGCCATAATAAAGTTATTATTTATTTTCTTATATCATGATAAATGTTTATTATTCATGCTAGAATTGTACTAACCGGAAATATAATACATGTGTGAATACATAGACAAACAGAATGTCACTAGTATGCCTCTACTTGACTAGCTCGTTGATCAAAGATGGTTATGTTTCCTAACCATAGACATGAGTTGTCATTTGATTAACGGGATCACATCATTAGAAGAATGATGTGATTGACTTGACCCATTTCATTAGCTTAGCACTTGATCGTTTAGTTTGTTGCTATTGCTTTCTTCATGACTTATACATGTTCCTATGACTATGAGATTATGCAACTCCCATTTACAGGAGGAACACTTTGTGTGCTATCAAACGTCACAACGTAACTGGGTGATTATAAAGGTGCTCTACAGCTGTCTCCGAAGGTACTTGTTGGGTTGGCGTATTTCGAGATTAGGATTTGTCACTCCGATTGTCGGAGAGGTATCTTTGGCCCTCTCGGTAATGCACACCACTTAAGCCTTGCAAGCATTGCAACTAATGAGTTAGTTGCGGGATGATGTATTACAGAACGAGTAAAGAGACTTGCCGGTAACGAGATTGAACTAGGTATTGAGATACCGACGATCGAATCTCGGGCAAGTAACATACCGATGACAAAGGGAACAACGTATGTTGTTATGCGGTTTGACCGATAAAGATCTTCGTAGAATATGTAGGAGCCAATATAAGCATCCAGGTTCCGCTATTGGTTATTGACCGGAGACGTGTCTCGGTCATGTCTACATAGTTCTCGAACCCGTAGGGTCCGCACGCTTAACGCTACGATGACAGTTATATTATGAGTTTATATGTTTTGATGTACCGAAGGAGTTCGGAGTCCCGGATGAGATCGGGGACATGACGAGGAGTCTCGAAATGGTCGAGACGTAAAGATCGACATATTGGACGACATTATTCGGACTTCGGAATGGTTCCAAGTGATTCGGGTATTTTTCGGAGTACCGGAGAGTTACGGGAATTCGCCGGGGAGTATATGGGCCTTATTGGGCCATACAAGAATAGAGGAAAGAGACCAAAAGGAAGGAGGCCTGCGCCCCCCTCTGGTCAGAATTGGACAAGGGGTGCAGCCCCCTTTTCCTTCTCCCTCACTTCCTCTTTCCTTCTCTCCTACTCCAACAAGGAAAGGAGGAGTCCTACTCCCGGTGGGAGTAGGACTCCCCCCTTGGCGCGCCCTCCTCCTAGGATGGCCGCCTCCCCCTTTCTCCTTTATATACAGGGGCAGGGGGGCACCTCTAGACACACAAGTTGATCAAGTTGATCGTCTCTTAGCCGTGTGCGGTGCCCCCCTCCATCATAGTCCACCTCGATAATACTGTAGCGGTGCTTAGGCGAAGCCCTGCGTCGATAGAACATCAACATCGTCACCACGCCGTCGTGCTGACGAAACTCTCCCTCAACACTCGGCTGGATCGGAGTTCGAGGGACGTCATCGGGCTGAATGTGTGCTGAACTCGGAGGTGCCATACGTTCGGTACTTGATCAGTCGGATCGTGAAGACGTACGACTACATCAACCGCGTTGTGCTAACGCTTCCGCTTACGGTCTACGAGGGTACGTGGACACACTCTCCCCTCTCGTTGCTGTGCATCACCATGATCTTGCGTGTGCGTGGGAATTGTTTTTGAAATTACTACGTTCCCCAACAGTGGCATCTGAGCCAGGTTTTATGCGTAGATGTCATATGCACGAGTAGAACACAAGTGAGTTGTGGGCAATATAAGTCATACTGCTTACCAACATGTCACACTTTGGTTCGGCGGTATTGTTGGATGAAGCGGCCTGGACCGACATTACGCATACGCTTACGCGAGACTGGTTTTACCGTTGTGCTATGCACACAGGTGACTAGCGGGTGTCAGTTTCTCCAACTTTAGTTGAACCGAGTGTGGCTATGCCTGGTCCTTGAGAAGGTTAAAACAACACTAACTTGACAAACTATCGTTGTGGTTTTCGATGCATAGGTAAGAACGGTTCTTGCTAAGCCTGTAGCAGCCACGTAAAACTTGCAACAACAAAGTAGAGGACGTCTAACTTGTTTTTGCAGGGCATGTTGTGATGTGATATGGTCAAGACGTGATGAGATATAAGTTGTTGTATAAGATGATCATGTTTTGTTGAATTTATCGGCAACTGGCAGAAGCCTTATGGTTGTCTCTTTATTGCATAAGATGCAAGCGCCAAATAATTGCTTTACTTTATCGCTATGCGATAGCAATAGTTGCAAGAGCAATAGTTGGCGAGACGACCTTATGATGACACATTGATATAGATCAAGATGATGGAGATCATGGTGTCATGCCGGTGACGATGGAGATCATGACGATGCTTTGGAGATGGAGATCAAAGGCACAAGATGATGATGGCCATATCATGTTACATATTTTGATTGCATGTGATGTTTATCTTTTATACATCTTATTTTGCTTAGTTCGGCGATAACTTTATAAGATGATCTCTCACTAAATTTCAAGATAAAAGTGTTCTCCCTGAGTATGCACCGTTGCCAAAGTTCGTCGTGCCCAGACACCACGTGATGATCGGGTGTGATAAGCTCTACGTCCATGTACAACGGGTGCAAGCCAGTTTTGCACACGCAGAATACTCAGGTTAAACTTGACGAGCCTAGCATATGCAGATATGGCCTCGGAACACTGAGATCGAAAGGTTGAATCATATAGTAGATATGATCAACATAGTGATGTTCACCATTGAAAACTACTCCATTTCACGTGATGATCGGTTATGGTTAGTTGATTTGGATCACGTGATCACTTAGAACATTAGAGGGATGTCTTTCTAAGTGGGAGTTCTTAAGTAATATAATTAATTGAACTTAAATTTATCATGAACTTAGTCCTGGTAGTATTAGCATATCTATGTTGTAGATCAATAGCTCGCGTTTAGCTCCCCTATTTTATTTTTAATATGTTCCTAGAGAAAACTAAGTTGAAAGATGTTAGTAGCAATGATGCGGATTGGATCCGTGATCTGAGGTTTATCCTCATTGCTACACAGAAGAATTATGTCCTTAATGCACCGCTAGGTGACAGACCTATTGCAGGAGCAGATGCAGGCGTCATGAACGTTTGGCTAGCTCAATATGACGACTACTTGATAGTTTAGTGCACCATGCTTAACAGCTTAGAATTGGGACTTCAAAGATGTTTTGAACGTCATGGATCATATGGATGTTCCAGGAGTTGAAGTTAATATTTCAAGCAAATACCCGAGTTGAGGATATGAAATCTCCAACAAGTTCTATAGCTAAAAGATGGAGGAGAATAGCTCAAGCAGTGAGCATGTGTTCAGATTGTCTGGGTACTACAATCGCTTGAATCAAGTGGGAGTTAATCTTCCAGATAAAATAGTGATCGACAGAATTCTCTAGTCACCATCACCAAGTTAGTAGAACTTCGTGATGAACTACAGTATGCAAGGGATGATGAAAACGATTCCCGAGCTTTTCGTGATGATGAAATCGATGAAGGTAGAAATCAAGAAAGAGCATCAAGTGTTGATGATTAACAAGACCACTAGTTTCAAGAAAAGGGCAAAGGGAAAGAAAGGGAACTTCAAGAAGAACGGCAATCAAGTTGCTGTTCAAGTGAAGAAGCCCAAGTCTGGTCCTAAGCCTAAGACTAAGTGCTTCTACTGCAAAGGGACTGGTCACTGGAAGCGGAACTACCCCAAGTATTTGGCGGATAAGAAGGATGGCAAAGTGAACAAAGGTATATTTGATATACAAATTATTGATGTGTATTTTACTAGTGTTCGTAGCAACCCCTCGGTATTTGATACTGGTTCAGTTGCTAAGAGTAGTAACTCGAAACGGGAGTTGCAGAATGAATAGAGACTAGTTAAGGGTGAAGTGACGATGTGTGTTGGAAGTGGTTCCAAGATTGATATGATCATCATCGCACACTCCCTATACTTTCGGGATTAGTGTTGAACCTAAATAAGTGTTATTTGGTGTTTGCGTTGAGCATGAATATGATTTGATCATGTTTATTGCAATATGGTTATTCATTTAAGTAAGAGAATAAATTGTTGTTCTGTTTACATGAATAAAACCTTCTATGGTCATACACCCAATGAAAATGGTTTGTTGGATCTCGATCGTGGTGATACACATTCTCATAATATTGAAGCCAAAAGATGCAAAGTTAATAATGATAGTGCAACTTATTTGTGGCACTGCCGTTTAGGTCATATTGGTGTAAAGCGCATGAAGAAACTCCATACTGATGGACTTTTGGAATCACTTGATGCTTGCGAACCATGCCTCATGGGCAAGATGACTAAGACTCCATTCTCTGGAACAATGGAGCGAGCAACAGATTTGTTGGAAATCATACATACTGATGTATGTGGTCCGATGAATATTGAGGCTCGCGGCATGTATCATTATTTTCTGATCTTCACAGATGATTTGAGCAGATATGAGTATATCTACTTGATGAAACACAAGTCTGAAACATTTGAAAAGTTCAAAGAATTTCAGAGTGAAGTGGAGAATCATCGTAACAAAAATAAAAGTTTCTACGATATGATCGCAGAAGTAAAATATTTGAGTTACGAGTTTGGCCTTCAGTTAAAAACAATGTGAAATAGTTTCACTACTCACGCCACCTAGGAACACCAGAGTGTAATGGTGTGTCCGAATGTCATAACCGTACTTTATTAGATATGGTGCGATCTATGATGTCTCTTACCGATCTACCACTATCGTTTTGGGGTTATGCATTAGAGACAGCTGCATTCACGTTAAATAGGGAACCATCTAAATCTGTTGAGACGACACCGTATGAACTATGGTTTGGCAAGAAACCTAAGCTGTCGTTTCTTAAAGTTTGAGGTTGCAATGCTTATGTGAAAAAGTTTCAACCTGATAAGCTCAAACCCAAGTCGAAGAAGTGCGTCTTCGTAGGATACCCAAAAGTAACTGTTGGGTACACCTTCTATCACAGATCCGAAGGCAAGACATTTGTTGCTGAGAATGGATCCTTTCTAGAGAAGGAGTTTCTCTCAAAAGAAGTGAGTAGGAGAAAAGTAGAACTCGATGAGGTAACTGTACCTGCTCCCTTATTGGAAAGTAGTACATCACAGAAACCGGTTTCTGTGACACCTACACCAATTAGTGAGGAAGCTAATGATAATGATCATGAAACTTTAGATCAAGTTACTACCGAACCTCGTAGATCAACCAGAGTAAGATCCGCACCAGAGTGGTACGGCAATCCTGTTCTGGAAGTCATGCTACTAGATCATGATGAACCTACAAACTATGAAGAAGCGATGGTGAGCCCAGATTCCGCAAAATGGCTAGAAGCCATGAAATCTGAGATGGGATCCATGTATGAGAACAAAGTGTAGACTTTGGTTGACTTGCCCGATGATCGGCAAGCCATAGAAAATAAATGGATCTTCAAGAGGAAGACGGACGCTGATAGTAGTGTTACTATCTACAAAGCTAGACTTGTCAAAAAAAAGGTTTTTGACAAAGTTCAAGGTGCTGACTACGATGAATTATTCTCACTCGCAGCGATGCTTAAGTCTGTCTGAATCATGTTAGCAATTGCCACATTTTATGAAATCTGGCAAATGGATAAACAAAACTGCATTCCTTAATGGATTTATTAAAGAAGAGTTGTATATGATGCAACCAGAAGGTTTTGTCGATCCTAAAGGTGTTAACAAAATGTGCAAGCTCCAGTGATCCATCTATGGACTGGTGCAAGCATCTCGGAGTTGGAATATACGCTTTGATAGGTTGATCAAAGCATATAGTTTTATACAGACTTGCGGTGAAGCCTGTATTTACAAGAAAGTGAGTGGGAGCACTACAACATTTCTGATAAGTATATGTGTATTACATATTGTTGATCGGAGATAATGTAGAATTATTCTGCAAAGCATAAAGGAATGTTTGAAAGGAGTTTTTCAAAGAAAGACCTCGGTGAAGCTGCTTACATATTGAGCATCAAGATCTATAGAGATAGATCAAGACGCTTGATAGGTTTGTTCAATGAGTACATACCTTGACAAGATTTTGAAGTAGTTCAAAATGGAACAGTCAAAGAAGGAGTTCTTACCTGTGTTACAAGGTGTGAAATTGAGTAAGACTCAAAACCCGACCACGGCAGAAGATAGAGAGAGAATGAAAGTCATTCCCTATCTCAGCCATAGGTTCTATAAAGTATGCCATGCTGTGTACCAGACCTATTGTATACCCTGCCCTGATTTTGGCAAAGGAGTACAATAGTGATCTAGGGGTAGATCACTTGACATTGGTCAAAATTATCCTTAGTGGAATAAGGATATGTTTCTCGATTATGGAAGTGAAAGGTTCGTCGTAAAGGGTTACGTCGATGCAAGTTTTGACCCTGATCCAGATGACTCTAAGTCTCAATCTGGATACATATTGAAAGTGGGAGCAATTAGCTAGAGTAGCTCTGTGCTGAGCATTGTTGACATAGAAATTTGCAAAATACGTACGGATCTGAATGTGGCAGACCCGTTGACTAAACTTCTCTCACAAACAAAACATGATCACACCTTAGTACTCTTTGGGTGTTAATCACATAGCGATGTGAACTAGATTATTGACTCTAGTAAACCCTTTGGGTATTGATAGCATGTTGATGTGAACTATGGGTGTTAATCACATGATGATGTGAACTATTGGTATTAAATCACATGGCGATGTGAACTAGATTATTGACTCTA
This sequence comes from Triticum dicoccoides, assembly GCF_002162155.2. Classification (NCBI taxonomy): domain Eukaryota; kingdom Viridiplantae; phylum Streptophyta; class Magnoliopsida; order Poales; family Poaceae; genus Triticum; species Triticum dicoccoides. Next base: position 643,690,244 of record NC_041388.1, on the reverse strand, counting down.
GTGCAAGTGGGAGACTGAAGGAAATATGCCCTAGAGGCAATAATAAAGTTATTATTTATTTCCTTATATCATGATAAATGTTTACTATTCATGCTAGAATTGTATTAATCGGAAACATAATACATGTGTGAATACATAGACAAACAGAATGTCACTAGTATGCCTCTACTTGACTAGCTCGTTGATCAAAGATGGTTATGTTTCCTAACCATAGACATGAGTTGTCATTTGATTAACGGGATCACATCATTAGGAGAATGATGTGATTGACTTGACTCATTCTGTTAGCTTAGCACTTGATCGTTTAGTTTGTTGCTATTGCTTTCTTCATGACTTATACATGTTCCTATGACTATGAGATTATGCAACTCCCGTTTACAGGAGGAACACTTTGTGTGCTACCAAACGTCACAACGTAACTGGGTGATTATAAAGGTGCTCTACAGGTGTCTCCGAAGGTACTTGTTGGGTTGGCGTATTTCGAGATTAGGATTTGTCACTCCGATTGTCGGAGAGGTATCTCTGGGCCCTCTCGGTAATGCACATCACTTAAGCCTTGCAAGCATTGCAACTAATGAGTTAGTTGCGGGATGATGTATTACGGAACGAGTAAAGAGACTTGCCGGTAATGAGATTGAACTAGGTATTGAGATACCGACGATCGAATCTCGGGCAAGTAACATACCGATGACAAAGGGAACAACGTATGTTGTTATGCGGTTTGACTGATAAAGATCTTCATAGAATATGTAGGAGCCAATATGAGCATCCAGGTTCCGCTATTGGTTATTGACCGGAGACGTGTCTCGGTCATGTCTACATAGTTCCCAAACCCATAGGGTCCGCACGCTTAACGCTACCATGACAGTTATATTATGAGTTTATATGTTTTGATGTACCGAAGGAGTTCGGAGTCCCGGATGAGATCGGGGACATGACGAGGAGTCTCGAAATGGTCGAGACGTAAAGATCGATATATTGGACGACTATATTCGAACTTCGGAAAGGTTCCGAGTGATTCGGGTATTTTTCGGAGTACCGGAGAGTTACAGGAATTCGCCGGGGAGTATATGGGCCTTATTGGGCCATACGGGAATAGAGAAAAGAGACCAAAAGGAAGGAGGCCTGCACCCCCCCCTCTGGTCCGAATTGGACAAGGGGTGCAGCCCCCTTTCCCTTCTCCCTCTCCTCCTCTTTCCTTCTCTCCTACTCCAACATGGAAAGGAGGAGTCCTACTCCCGGTGGGAGTAGGACTCCCCCCTTGGCGCGCCCTCCTCCTAGGCCGGCCGCCTCCCCCTTTCTCCTTTATATACAGGGGCAGGGGGCACCTCTAGACACACAAGTTGATCAAGTTGATCGTCTCTTAGCCATGTGCAGTGCCCCCCTCCACCATAGTCCACCTCGATAATACTGTAGCGGTGCTTAGGCGAAGCCCTACGTCGGTAGAACATCAACATCGTCACCACACCGTCGTGCTGACGAAACTCTCCCTCAACACTCGGCTGGATCGGAGTTCGAGGGACGTCATCGAGATGAACGTGTGCTGAACTCGGAGGTGCCGTACGTTCGGTACTTGATCGGTCGGATCATGAAGACGTACGACTACATCAACCACGTTGTGCTAACGCTTCCGCTTACGGTCTACGAGGGTACGTGGACACACTCTCCCCTCTCGTTGCTGTGCATCACCATGATCTTGCGTGTGCGTAGGATTTTTTTTGAAATTACTACGTCCCCAACACATATGTCGTGGTAATTCCACGACATAAACGGTAAATTCTGATTCCAAGTTTCGCCTCTAAGACTAGCTCAAGTGTTGTTTTCTGATCATGTTTTCCAGATCTTGAGATATCATTACGTGTAATGATAGTCTTAAAACAAAACTGAGAATATGATGTTCGCAGAACGATCACATTGAATTGACCCAAACTTTATTGTTATACTTTGAGATGCTGTCATCACAAGTCAATCGTTATAACACGAAGAGTTAAAGTATGCTTTAGTTCCTTAGACCATGAAGTATCGTAGTCACTTCTTAACGTATGATGGACTTCAGGGTTGCTCAAACGTCATCTATAACACGGTGATCATAACGACAACTTACAGATTCACCGAAAAGTTTGACATTAAAATGTATTATGAAGTTTCCTTTATTGTTTGCCCTTGCAGAGCACTGGAACAACATTTCCTGTTTTTCTCCATTTTGCATTCTCGCAAGTGCTCTGGGTTTCACCCTCGCCACCTTCAAAATTCAGATGGATGTTCCCCAAAGCAATTTGGGAGCATAGGACATTCGTGCTACAGCTCACCTTGATGGCCTCCTTGAAAATCGTAGTACCTCTAATGTTCTTGAAGGTGACGTTGTTGACCTCAACTGATGACTCTTGCATGGTTTCACGAGTCGCAGTAGTTCTGGTCAATGATAATCGGGTTTTGCACGTTGTCCATGATCATGTTCTAGAACGTGATATTCTTCGCGAACCCACTTCGTCCCTGCCATGTCTTGATCCGGGCACCATGGTCGTGCCATATAATTGCACCGAGTCAATTGTAATACATGATACCTCAACTCTGGAGTTGTCATCTCCCAAGCTTCCGATGTTGATGCCATGTCCCTGACCACACACAACTTTGGTGACAAGAAGATTGTGCATTCCATCCTCAATCGACATGCAGTCATCCCCGATCTTGATGACACAATATCTAACTTGCTCACTTTCACGGGGGTGTACTGGGAGCCGACAGACATGGTTTGGAATAAGGGGTCTATAGCCCCTGTGCGACATCTTTGAGATGAATTGGATGAGGGGCGATGTAGTTGACGAAAATATCTCTGATGCGACCTATTTGTAGTCAACAATAGCTCCAATGCGACATGGCCCTGTTTAACCATGAAATGCAAAACATAAGGGGTTAGTGGTTTGAGTTATGACACGCGAGACCCATCAGTTATCCACATGAATCACTACAAGAAATATGTCAACTTATGACCTTCTGTCAGTGACCCTCGAAGAAGTGGTCATAAATTTATGACCATTTTAGACCAATTGGTCAAAAGCTGTTCAGGGGGCTCCAAACCCAAAACCATTGCGACCATTTTGGTCAGAAAGGTCGTAATTTCCTTACACGAAATGGTCACAAAGAAAACAGTGCTAGTCCGCTGCCTTATTTCTAGTTGTTAATGGCCAATATAGATGGTCATAGCCTTGTAGATTGTGGTGGGTTGTGATGACTAGGCGCCATCTCATCAGTTTTGCCTATGTGTCATGTCCATGTGGCAGTTTTTGCCCTAGGTTGTGAAGCAACCTATATTTCTATCATTCCCAAAATTCCCAAAAAATCTCATAAATTCTTTGGGGCATATCTTCATCAAATATGTAAAAATCCTTCCTTGCCTAGTTCAAAACTAATTCAACAATATTCATTTTCCTATTCTGTTCACAACAACACTTTATGAAGGAACTGCTATTAATATATTCTTGATTGCCCTCGGAATTTTTGGGCACTCTTTCCTATCCAAATCATTACCGCATGACAAAATTCAGCTCCATTTTCCTAGCAAATCTTCCTCGGCAAATTTCCAAAGTTTTTGTCCACCTAGAAGCATTGTGAAGGAAGTACCTTTTTTATATCTCTAAATGACATGAAATTTATACAGTTCCTTCATATGCCCAAATTATCACCCTCCTCCAAATTGCAGCTCAGTCAAATCATCTATGTGAGCCCAGGTTCAATTTATATTTTATGGCCAAATTGGCACGTTGCAAAGCAAGTGTTATATAGACCCCTCCTATTACCCTCAAACTTTTCGGGCACTCTTCCATACCAAAATCATTGCCACATGATAATATTCAGCTCAATTTTCCTAGTAAATCTTTCTCAGGAAATTTCCAAAGTTTCTACCTCGAGAGAAGCTTTGTGAAGTAAGTACTAACTAGGCTTACCCAAATGATCTGAAAATTTACCAGCGCATGACCACACCTATGTAACTTACCTACACCAATTTTTAGCTCATTTCATTCATCCAATCTCTCTCACTAGTTTTCCCAAGTTTTTGTCCATAGAAGAGCATTGTGAAGGAAGTACTACTTTGGCATGTCAAAATGATATCAATTTTCTACAATGCTTTCCTATGCCCAAATAACCATCCTCCACCAAATTTCAGCTCAATCCATTCATTATTTTGAGCCCAGCTTCAACATTCATATTTTTGTCCAGTGTGGTACTTTGCAAAGCAAGTACCACCTAGGATCCTCCTTTTGAGCTGAAAATTTGTTAATACATTCTCCTTACTAGATGATCATCCTAGGCCAAAACTCACACCCATTGGCCATGTGCATTTCCCGTACCGCTAATCAAACACTTGGCTGCTTATTCATGTTTGAGCATCGATCGGTCTCCTCGTGAGAATCTTATGTTGTGATTTTCTTCCTAGCACCTACCTGGGGAGTGCCCAACCCACTAGACATGCCTAGGCCGCCCAGAACACATGGCAACGCCACGGCCACGTGGTGACCATGCAGCGGGCATGCGAGTTTACGCGCTCTAGAGTTGGGGGCCTCGGCCACCGCCCAAACCTCGACGTATCGCCACCAAACCATGTATTTATGATTAAATAGGTACTTATGTAACTAGAAATGATTTTTGGAAAAAATAAATAGCAAACTATGAGGCAGCTACAGTTCAAATTTGACCCGCTTCCAGCTGAATCGGAGGAAATTTTTCTTTTTCACGAGAGGTGGATCAAAACTTTTTACACCCAACCATTTTGTCAATTGTGCATTAAATATGTCCTAGTATTTTAGAAAATTGATTTGGTCCAATTTTGCAACAATTATTTGGGAGGTCCTTCACAAAAAAACTCATTTTGGGCACTCGGAAAAATGGAAAATGAATTTTTCTGCAAAGAAAATGAAAACTTCCTTAGGCAACATTGTTAGCCATTCCAAGACGCACCCTTGTGCACAATATGAGATCATTTGAACAAACTATGCCATGAATGCGGCCATAAGATTGATCATTTGGCTTGAAAGCCATTGATCTCCACACGTGATAGCTCGTTTTTGAGAACACTTTTTAAAAATAATTACTGTATTACAAGTTTGTTATTTTTCCTAGGAACTTGGCCACATATAATGACACATAGCGAGGGTTTCCCAATTTTTTGATTTTTTTGAATTTTTTATACCCGTTTCAAAATGCGGACAAAACGGCGGGAATGGCCGTTCCTAGCTAGTGGTTGAATCTTTGAATTTTTTTGGCGTTTCTCTGATTAAATAGGTACTTATGTACCCAGAAATGATTTTTGGAAAAAATAAATAGCAAACTATGAGGCAGCTGCAGTTCAAATTTGACCCACTTCCAGCTGAATCGGTGGAAATATGTCTTTTTCACGAGAGGTTGATCAAAACTTTTTACACCCAACCATTTTGTCAACTGTGCATTAAATATGTCCTAGTATTTTAGAAAATTGATTTGGTCCAATTTTGCAACAATTATTTGGGAGGTCCTTCACAAAAAACCCTCCTTTTGGGCACTCGAAAAATGGAAAATGGTTTTTTCGTCCAAAAAAATGAAAACTTCATTTGGCAACATGGTTTGCCATTCCAATATGCACCCTTTTGAACAATATGAGATCATTTGAACAAACTATGCCATGAATGTGGCCATAAGATTGATCATTTGGCTTGAAAGCCATTGATCTCCACACGTGATAGCTCGTTTTTGAGAACACTTTTTTTAAATAATTGCCATATTAGAAGTTTGTTATTTTTACTGGGAACTTGGCCACATATAATGACACAATGTGAAGGTTTCCCGATTTTTTGAGTTTTTTTGAAATTTTTATGCCCATTTCAAAATGCGGTCAAAACGGCGGGAATGAACGTTCCTAACTAGTGGTTGAATCTTGGAATTTTTTGGTGTTTCTCTCATTAAATAGGTACTTATGTACCTAGAAATGATTTTTGGAAAAAATAAATAGCAAACTATGAGGCAGCTGCAGTTCAAAATTGACCCGCTTCCAGCTGAATCGTCGGAAATTTTCACGAGAGGTGGATCAAAACTTTTTACACCCAACCATTTGGTCAATTGTATATTAAATATGACCTAGTATTTTAGGAAAATGATTTGGTACAATTTTGCAACGAATATATGATAGGTCCTTCACAAAAAAACTTATTTTGGGCACTCGAAAAATGAAAAATGAAATTTCCATGCAAAGAAAATGAAAACTTCCTTAAGCAAAATTGTTTGCCATTTCAAGATGCACCCTTGTGCAATTATTTGGTAGCTTCTTCTTAACAAAAAAATCATTTTGGACACTAAAAAAAATGAAAAATAAAATGCTAACATGACTTTACATTTTATTTTTATTTGACCACGACCAATTTTGGATGGTCATAACGTCCAATTTTAGATGGTCATAACGTTATACACACGTACTCCATTCTGATTGGGCCATAGCCATCACATGCGGATCATGCATCAAACACCGTTGGATGCTCCTGGATCCAACGGTAGCCCTTGCCCCCTCACCTCTCACGCACACCACAGCCCAAACCCTAGCTCACATCACACCCCTTCCCTCATCGCACCCCTCCTCCCCCCATCTCCTCACCGCCACCACCACCTCCCGATCCAATCTCTCCCTGCCGCCTCCCGATCCAACCTCCCACCCACTGCCGACCTCGCCGTCCCTCCCTCCCCTCACCATCTCTCCCTCGTCTCTCCCTCTCCCCCGCACCACTCCTCGCCTACTACATCAACCGGATGGTCCAGACTGCGCCTCGTCCGCCCGCCTGTGCTCTAGGTCGTCGTCGAGGCCAGCAAGCCCTTCCCGGAGGCCGTCCTCGCGCTGCACCGCACCGCCGTCATACACCGCTATGCCGGCTTCTGCGACGGCCTCAACGCCTCCCCTGCAGTCGACTTCCGCCCGCACCAGCTCAACGCTGGCCTCGAGGTCGTCGAGAACCACCTCCTCGATGGCGTCGTCTACTTCGCCGACGAGGAGGGCGTCTACTCCCTGCCGCTCTTCGACCACCTCCGCCAGATCAGGTATCTCCCCCTCCACTCCGCCGCCCCGCTTCATCTCCGTCGTGATCCGGTGCCGCCGACCACCCCCGCGTCTCTGTCGCCCCGCCATCTAAGCAACGATGCCCACTCATCCTCTGCGTCGCCCCTCCCCACACGCACCTGGGCCGCCTCCCCTTCGCCTGCTGTACGAGGCCCAGCAGCCCTCTATTGGATTCGGTTTTCAAACTGAACATTTTGGTGTGGTGCCCTGTATCAAGAATTCGATCTGAAACTTCTGAAACTGAAGGATCGAATAGGAGCCTGTAGTTGACAGACTAGTATTCCCTTGTCAAATGCTTACTCCATTTTACTAGATTCAGTTATACCCTGCAATTTTTTTACAAAGGTTATACCCTGCAGTTTAGCTCTGTGTTATGAGGTATTGACCATCTGTGTGTTGATATTGATGTATCTGATAGTTCACTTGCAGCAAATCTTGCATCAATTAGGGATTCTTCAACTGAACTTCTCTTTCATTGTACCACCAAATACTGAAGGTTTGCTATGTGTTTTTGTCTATATAGAATTGCATTGATTCCCTCTTCTTTCAGTAGTTACATGGCTTGAGGTCTCTGTATTCTTTTGAATAGGATGTACTGTTCTATGCAAAAGATCTGATTTGCACAAACATAGTTATCTGCATGTGCTTCCTGACTTGGTATTTTGTTATATCTTGTTGGTTGAATGTATGGTGGTTCCAGTACAGTGGTAGTATATTCAGGTTTGGTGTGTTGCTGTGAGGTTAATCCCCTCGGAAACATTATTTGAGAATTTTGTAATGCCTCCTTTGGGGTGTTGATACACTATTGCGCAAGTTCTATTGTATGTGAGTTTCTTTTGTTACTGCAAAGCATTGATACAACATGTCATTTGCAGGGAGCTCGCTCTGCATCCGAGTCTCAGTCATCCTGCACAGCAAGGAGCCGGACCAAGGGAGCAAGCAGCGCTGCTGGTTCCTTGAGACATGTGCATGTGTGGAGTAATTTTTCTTAGAGTATTTAACAAGATTGTGACGAATGTCACCGACACAACTTATATAGTTTGGTCTTCGTCTGATTTAGTTATTGCATCTTGTGTTCCTGTAGTATACTAACAAATGCCTCGCTGTGAGTTGTTGGCTATTTTCATTCTAGTCTGAATATGATCATGTATCCTGTAGAATTGGATTTCTCTGGCTGTTCCGTAAACTGAATTTGGTTCAGTTAAAAAACTGCATTACCTGACAGTTTTGGGCAGCGAGCTTCTAACTGAAAAACGAGTTTGTTATGCTCATAATTTCAAGTTGTCCTCTACATATGAGTTGTAAAGCATGTTCTAAGGTTTCCGTAGAGTACTTGTTTGCTTCGTTTGGATGTATGGTTTGAGAGCAGCCGTCTATTTAGTTTGCTGTCTAGAAATATAGTACAGTTTAATGTCGGTGGCGGTCTTGTCTTAGATAGATTCTGTAGTGTATTAATCTCACTGGGTAGAGTGGCCTACTTGCACATATAGTACAGTTTAATGTCGACATTATCATCATCAGGTCCCTGTTCCCTCTATTCTCTCCTGCCTTGTGATGTTAGTCTGTGTGCGCTCACTAGTATTGTTAGATCCTGTAAGTTGAATCGATGGTAGTGGTAGTAGAGTAGTATTTTTCTTCAGGTGAACCTGTTATAACTGACCATATCAGCACTAGTATCACATTTAGATTTAAAATGCTGACTGGAAATGTGTGTACTCGGTATTAGTCTTGTAGCATGGTCAGATTTAGAGACTCAACTCGTTTCTTCTTTTGTTCCTACAAGACGATTCAGCTTAACTTTAAAAAGTAACAGTAAATTTGGATACTGCCAGACACAAGAGAAGACTGTTACAACGATAGTATGTGCTACATTTGATCCCGGGTTGTATAACATATCTGTTACTGCAGGTCACCCATCCTTGAGGAGAAGGAGGGAGGCATCTAGCTGGCCATCAAGGGCCTGCTCTGCTCCTCTTCTTTCTTGACCATCGGTAACTCCAGGTTCCCGGGCTTCCAAGGCGCCCCAGCACACCGCCGCCATGCCTCCTCTGCTCTCCGGGCTCGGACCAATCGCTCGACCCTTCAGGTACGCACGTCTCCTGCTATTATCTCAACCCTGTGAGTGCCAACTTGCCTCTTGCCTGCCAAGAGTGTTGACTGAATTGCTTCTGATACATGTATGTGTGTGTTTGTGTGCAGCACAAGCCCTGCAGCAGCCGACGTGGGTTCAGGTGTCCCCTCCCCTGATGGCTATAAATCTACCATGCTCTGCTAATTCTATGCGAGCACTGTTAGGCGTCCATTTGTATTTGCAAATTAGCAGTAGCTTGCAGAATATGTGCCATCCAAAGCGTTGCCTTAATACGATATGCGTATCATTAGCTGGTATCCATATGGAGATAGTTTAGCAGAGGAAGAAATAAACACCTATGTTTCTTGGTCCGTGAAATTGCATTGGAGAGATGGGTCTATTATATATAGGCGATAGATTACACTAGTTGAATTTGACCACGCACCAACTCCAACAAGTGATACGTGCATGCTAATTGTTATTAGCTTCAAAACCTAGTAAATGCCTTCTTGCACTAGGTACACCCTTGAATTTTTGTCCTTTACAACCTGATCGATGTACAACCTGTTTGCTTGAAAGTAATTTTAGTTGATTCTTTGATGGAGCGCTAAGACTATGCGTGGAACATTAGTTTTTATTATCTAAAACTACCGCCGTGTGATATGCAGGTGCCTAGTTTGTTTTTATTAGTTTTTATTATATAAAGTACCTCCCTCGAATATTGTTTGTCACCTTGTTTCCACTGATATGCAGGATATTGTTTGCTGCTTATGCTTTTCTGATCGACAGTATCAGGCAGTAACACATTAATTAGTCTCTTGGTTACTTGAAATCAAATCCATGATTTTGTTATGTACTGTTTGCTCACAGTTAAGTACAAGTTAACCTTTCATGTTAAGGCAAACCTGAGAACACTTGCTTGTGAGAACCAACTGGACTTCTTAGATATATCCAAGTGAAGATGTACTGTTACTATGGCAGTGAATTTTATCTATGTGAGATTAGAATTTGAGTGCCATCATTCATCTTATGGTATCTTATTCTCTATGATAACTGTTGACTTGCAAGATACAATGTTGATTTACTATATATACCCGCACAGCAAGTATATGGTGTTGTCTTATGGTTATGCTGCCTATGTCACCGATATTTAACTCTGATATCTCATTCTGTCTTTATTATAAGCTTGGCTAACCTTGTAGATGTTGTCCTTCGTTCATCTACAGGACACCATCATGCATATGTTTATTCGGTTTGAACTTTGCATATGTTTTTTTGGTTTGAACTTTGCATATGTTTATTTAGTTTGAACTCTGCATGACATGAAGTAATTATTTCCAGTGTTTTTTTCAACTTTTTTTTCACTGTCACTTGATATATACTTAGCTTGTACTTGAAGATGTGGTTTAATAATGGTGATTTTGTTCTACTTGGATGGATTGGTACCCCCCCATCATAGAGCGCACGGATGCAATGGCGGCAAGAAGATGAAGGTCATGTGCATCATCAAGCACACCTGGTGATAATCTACCTCCTCACAAATGCTAACTAAATCCAGATCGACGTTGTCATCCACATGTGTCTCTCTCGGTTCCCTTTATCCTGCATTTGTGATGTTAGTGTATGTGCTTTGACTAGTAATGTTAGATCTTGCCTATTGAATGGATGGTCGTGGTAGTAGAATGGCATTGTTGTTTTAGGTGCAATGTGTTGCAGTGAGGTTACAGGACCTGCACTTCATGCATATTCATAGTCTCTGTTTTCTTGTATGAATAAAAAAGCATGGTACTAGCTGGATTTGTGTTATCATTCTATATACAGAACTGTTCTTTTTTGAATGGAATGTTGATAATATATTGGTTCTATTTGTTCTGATTCTTCTCAGCTTATTCATGTAACAGGGTGGACGACATGTTGCTGTTCTGTTAGCCCAGTTCTGAATGATCGCTATCGAAGGAGCTCCATGCTGAAGAAGAAAACACTTGTAGAGCTTATGAAGTATCTAGTTATTACCCTATAGAGCTTGTAATTGTGATTGCCATACCTGTAGAGCTTGTATCGTTATTCCACTTGTAGAGCTTGTAAAGTTTGTGTTAAGAGTATTACGTGTTATTTGGAGGGTAGGAGCTGCATGAATCTGGTTGATATAATTTGAAGTATTACATGTGTTTTCTGTCAGTGCAATTTGAATACTGCCAATTTAAATACCAGTTATTTATTTACTGTTAGATTGAAATATGAATAATATGACCCTGATAGCTGGGACCCATGTGACAAGTGGACCCCTTTTTATATAAAAGAAAAAAAAATGTTGAGAAAAAGGACCCAGCCTAGAAATAAAAAGGCTAAAATGTGGGCTTGGCCCATGTAGTCAACCAAATTAATAGGGAAAAATACATTAAAAAGGCCGAATTGTTGGGCTAGGCCCATGTAGAAAACCGAATTGGACCGGGCTGATTCTTGTGCCAGATCAGATTGCCACATCGGATGCCTATGTGGCCTGGGGGTGCTGCTAGTGACCAAAACAAAACAGTAGGCATATTTTGGTCGTAAACGTCTTCGACCATTCCAGAAGAAAGGTCGCTATAGTCAGTTTATGACGGCCAACTTTTGATCTTATGTCTTTGGTCACAAAAAGGTCACAAATGGAAATTTGTGACCATTCAGTGACCAATAGTGGTGGTCACAAGTTGACATATTTCTTGTAGTGAATGTGGGACCCAGCACTTACTCACATGCATGTGGGACCCACAACTTATCCACATAAGCATGCCCCGACCCGAGCCATCCACGAGCCCGAGCCAGCCCACCCCCATGCTTGCCCTTCCCCTTTTCCCTTTCCCCCACCTTGTTCTTCCTCTTCTCCGGCAACGAAGCACGCCGCTGGCGAGTGATGTCTAGCTCAACTTTGGCCTCCCGCCAATCATGGCCGCACTATGGTCCAGTGTCGTTGACAAGATGCCCCGATTGCCCGGGCATTGAGCCTCTAAAGCGTTTGACTTGTGTGAAAGAGGAAAATGGCAACCGTGGGCGCGAGTTAGCCAAATGCTTGAGCAAGCCATAACCGGGACAGGTTAGATCCGTGTACCGCACCAAGCAGATGGATCAATTTCTTTATTTTTCCGTCGAATTTGGGCGGTGGATCTGATCCGGGGTTCATGCCGCCGTCGACCCCTGTTTACCCTGTTTTTCAAGTTCTGAAGAAATGTGGACATTTCGAGCGGCTCGATGAGTACGTTGAGAGGTTGAAATTGGAGGCTTCAACACAGGAGCTTAATTTCGATTTTGGGGGGCAGCTTGGTGTGGAACACGCCTCACATTTGGTGGACAGAGCCGATCCAATGATGGATAGTGTTGAAGTGAAGTGTGAATTGAATAAAATGGGCAAGCAACTAAAGCAGTTGATCGATTTGAAGCAGCAAGCAAATATGATGGCTGGAGCATTTTATTATTGTGTGTCATTGCTATGGGTTTCTTTTACTTGATGTTCATCAATCGCTAGAAATTGTTACAGTTTCAGTATGTTTGTCAAGCTAGTTTCGGAGTCAGGGGTCCCTAGTTTCAGTTATAGTGTCTAGCTAGTAGTTTCAGTAAGTCAAGGATCATTTGTTAGCTGAATTTGAATTTGTGTGAAGCAAAGCCTGAATTCTGGTAATGATATTTAGACCCAATGATATTTTGGTAATAGGATGCGATATGTGCGCCATGCCAAGTTCTTGTGACTGAATCGAAGCAGAGATATCCAGTGTTCAGGCTCTGTTCTTGTTCTTCAGTTAACAGAGTGCAGACCCCCCAAATTCAGAAAAACAAATCTTGCTGCCAAATAGATGTTGGGTCGTGAGAAAATAATCAGGCCCAAATTGAGACAAGCCCACCCGCGTACGGGCACCAGCCCAGTTTTATAGCATAGAGGCGCCCATGTTTAAAAAAATGCTTCGACTAAAACCTCTGAAATAAAATGTTGCTTCGGCAAATAAACCTTTAACGAACATATACTTCTTTACTTGTTTTTTCTTTAGCCAAATTTTTGTGTCGGATAAATGTTGGGCCGTATGTATTGTACTTTTTTGTTTTGCTTTACATATTTGTTGCTTGTCCACTATTGTTTTGTGATTCTTTTTATGCATGTCTATGGCTCCATGAAACCCAAATTTGATGGGGATATGTGAAAGCCTCAAAAAACATTTTTGGAAATGATCAAGTTAGAATTCGCTTGAAATAGGTCCAAGAAAATGTTCATGTTTTGCTCTAAAAATAATGGCCAGATGTAAAATTTAAAGCAATATTTTTAGGAGCACAGAAATATTTCTTTTGGGCATTTCAGTTGCATGTCCATGGTTGTACAAAAATTTGCACCCTACACCTACTAGCTAGGGTGACCCTATTAGCTAGGGCCTAGATACATGCATGCACACATGCAGCACACCACGATATATATCAACTGGCCAATATCAACTAGATAGAAAAAACAGATAGAACACATCACGATATAGTAGCATAAGTAGTAGCATTGCATGAGCTAGATAGTACCACATTAAAGATAGATAAACGGGTCCAAATCACGACATACATAGTACCATTACAACTTATATAGATAGTTCATAGTTCAACCCAACACGACAATGATAAAACTACACCCTAGATAAGATAACACCACCGACTTGGTTGCTTGCTCCAGGGATCCAAGGACAACTCCTCCATGGCCAACTCCTCTCCTCCATGGCCAACTCCTTCACTCGTCGTCGTCGGTGGGGTACGGGAGGGTGTGCATGCGCTCATCGGCGGGGAAGGCGTTGTCGAAGTCGGTGAAGATGTTGTACATAGTGAATGCAATGAACTCGCATCCACACCAGAAAACATGGCCGAGGAGGTAGTAGGCGTCAAAGGGGTTGGTGAACCTCACAATGAGCCCGATAGCATAGCCATTGTTACTGACCTCTTCGACTCGAAACATGACCGGAGAGCCCCTCGGGAGGTGGCGGTAGCCGGCGGAGAGGAAAAACTCGGTCAGCCCCCTTGCGCCCCTCCACCTCGACATCGCCCACACTCATAGGGTGTTCTCCACCCGGACTACGGCAGGGTAGAGCCTCTTGGGGAAGGTGGGCGGCACACGGTAGGTAGCCCCCACTAGTAGAAAAAGGGCCTATTGTCCCGGTTCGTAAGGGCCTTTTGTCCCGGTTCCTGAACCGGGACTAAAGGGTTGGTACTAATGCCCTGTCCCTTTAGTCCCAGTTCAATCCAGAATCAGGACAGATGGGCCTCCACATGACCTGTGTGTGGAGCCCAGGTAGGAGGGCCTTTGGTCCCGGTTGGTGGCACCAACCGGGACCAATAGGCATCCACGCGTCAGCATTTCTGTGGATGGGATTTTTGTTTTTTTTTGAAAGGGGGGGGGGTTGGGGGTTAATTTAGGTGTTTCATATATTGTGTTAGCTAGCTATAATTAATAGAGAGAAGTGTCCTCTCTTATGTCCATGCTTGGTCGACGCTACGTACTATACATACGTATAGAGAGGACTAGACATGCTAGCTAGCTAGTAAGCAAACGAAGGAAACAGAAGATCGTCATGAACATATATGCATACAGAGAGAAGTGATATCGACCACCTCTCCTTCTCCGAGAGATTGGTCGAACAACAAGTTCTCGTATATCTACCCGACACTACCGGCTACATATATACAATAACTATCTCTTACAAATATAATCATACGGACTCAGGGTCCACATAGTATTCTCCGTCTTCAGGGATCACGTGGTCAGGAAAGAATGCCGCCCATTCCTTTTGAATTGCTCGCATGCGAGCTGGTGCTAGGAGTTCACCCCGCTTCCGAAACATCTAATTTAAAGGTGGTCAATACATATATATATATATATATATATATATGAATGAATGAAACTCAGCACAAATGATGGTAATAAAATAAAATTGTGAATGTTGTTATTTATGTACTTCATATTGTTCGTCAGTGTACCCCGCTCACAGGTCGTGTGGCGGATGGACTCGCAAACATAGTATCCACAGAAAGCATTCCCGTGTTCCCGCCACAACCACTTTACAAGAAATAGAGGTCAATCAAACTGATAAGCAAGAATGTCAAATGGTATTGATGAAACTAGCGCTTGAATCACTAGGAGATGCGCGGAACATGCTACTATAGTACTTACTTTCGGGTGTCTAAATTGCAGCTTCTTCGGGAGTCCCGGAGCTTTAACTTACTTTACAAGAAAACAATTACTTGATATCAGGAAATGAACAAAGTTGCTGATATGGTGAATAATGATCGATTTATGTTACTTCTCGAGCATTTGAGTCATGTCCGCATAGTCCTAGGGATCTTTTCCTCTTGAGTCTAAGACGGTTACTAGTCCCTGCTCAAGCTTAATCTCTAGGATAATATAGTGGAAACTGCACACGCATGCATAACTCATCAATTACATTACTATAACCTTGACTAATATATAAGGGAAACCGAATATGCACAAGACAGTAACACTCACTTGAAGTTGTAAGGAAAGAGTATTATAACTTTGTTTTAATTTATTACCAACGATCGTAGCAAGTTGGCCTCGATATGTGCGGCATGAAATTTAACCTGAGTTGCATCTATGAGATTTGTGTTAATGAACCCAATATCACCGATTTGTCTTTTCTTCAATTCGGCGATCTTCAATCTGCATAATATAGTGAGGATAATTATAAATACATGCAATGAAAGAGCTGAGCTATATAGAGAGACCTAATGACAGAAGTAGTACTACTTACAGACAGTAGCAGGTGATCGTTGCTTTATCGAGGGCCAATTGATTGAAAAACTGAAAGAACTCCTCAAATGGAACAGGCAACAGTTCAATTCCAACGAGGTCATGCTCCTTTTTAACTCTCACATACAAAGTACTCCTCCCCCAGACTCTCTGCAGATTTTCAAGTACCAATCATGCAATCTTCGCATCATCGTTGATAGAGATATTTCATCTTTGACGAGAGGCTTCCCGTACTCGTATCTTTGTATCTGCACCTCCATGAAATCATAATGTACATCATCGGGTAGGTAATCTCCAAGATTTCTATAACCGGGCACCATCCTTGGATCATTAGCGACGATGTCGCTAGGCACCTTGAGCGGGGGGCACGATTGCTTCGCTTGTTCGCCGAGCTGGGCAATTTGTTTCCCAGCTCGTCATTCTTTCAGCCTTTGATCACTGACAGTACTTCCCGACCGCTCCGCTTCGACAAATTCCTTTCCAATAATGCGCTCATAGTTGCCTTTCGGTGGAGACTTGGGTGGTTTTGTCAGGGCAGCCAGAGTGCGCTTCGCTTTCACCAGATCTACCTTCTCCTCCGGAGGTGGATGTTTCTTTGCTTTCACCCGTTCAAAGTAGTTCCTCACTTCTTCTCACGCGATCTCGGCGTTCTCCTCCGGGGTCCTCTCGTATGGTAACTTCTCTGGAGTCTTCAGAGAAGGACCGAATCTGTATGTCCTCCCGCCTCTGGCTGTACTGCTAGACGTCGGTAGAGCAGATAGAGCTGCTGTCTTCTTTACTTGCTTACGAGGCAGAGGAGAAGGACTACGACGCGCCGGAGCAGCCGGAGCGGCGGCGGGTCTCTTCCGCCCTTGCTGACGAGGCGGAGAAGGAGGAGGCTGGCTGCTCGGGCGCGCCGGCGCAGGCGGAGTGCCGCCACGCGCCGGAGAAGGAGCCGGCCGAGTTGTAGGATCGAAAGTATGTCTAGAGGGGGGTGATTAGACTACTTGACCAAATTAAAACTTAACCTTTTCCCAATTTTAGTTCTTGGCAGATTTTAGCTAATTTAGGACAAGTCAAGCAATCATCACATAATTCAAGCAAGCATGCAAAGAGTATATAGGCAGCGGAAAGTAAAGCATGCAACTTGCAAGAATGTAACGGGAAGGGTTTGGAGAATTCAAACGCAATTGGAGACACGGATGTTTTTCCCGTGGTTCGGATAGGTGGTGCTATCCTACATCCACGTTGATGGAGACTTCAACCCACAAAGGGTAACGGTTGCGCGAGTCCACACAGGGCTCCACCCAAGGGTAACGGTTGCGCGAGTCCACACAGGGCTCCACCCACGAAGGGTCCATGAAGAAGAAACCACCCACAAAGGGTCCACGAAGAAGCAACCTTGTCTATCCCACCATGGCCATCACCCACACAGGACTTGCCTCACTAGCGGTAGATCTTCACGAAGTAGGCGATCTCCTTGCCCTTACAAACTCCTTGGTTCAACTCCACAATCTTGTCGGAGGCTCCCAAGTGACACCTAGCCAATCTAGGAGACACCACTCTCCAAGAAGTAACAAATGGTGTGTAGGTAATGAACTCCTTGCTCTTGTGCTTCAAATGATAGTCTCCCCAATAGTCAACTCTCTCTCATAGGATTTGGATTTGGTGGAAAGAAGATTTGAGTGGAAAGCAACTTGGAGAGGCTAGAGATCAAGATTCATATGGTAGGAATGGAATATCTTGGTCTCAACACATGAGTAGGTGGTTCTCTCTCAGAACATATGAGTTGGAATGGTGTGCGTGTTCTGATGGCTCTCTCCAAGAATGAAGAGGAGGTGGAGGGGTATATATAGACTCCACACAAAATCCAATCGTTACACACAGTTTTCCAATCTCGGTGGGACCGAATCACAAACTCGGTCGGACCGAAAATGTAAACCTAGTGACCGTTAGAGATTTTCGGTGGGACTGACATGCAACTCGGTAGGACCGATATGATTAGGGTTTGGGCATAACGTAATCTCGGTGAGACCGATTACACAAACTCGGTGAGACCGAATTTGGTAATTAGCTAACCAGAGAGTTGGTCAGGCAAACTCGGTGGGACCGATTTGCTCTTTCGGTGAGACTGAAAAGTTACAAAAGGGAAACAAAGAGTTTGCAACCCCATCTCGGTGAGACCGAGATCCCTATCGGTAGGACCGAATTGCTAGGGTTTGGCAGTGGCTTATGACCTAAACCCTAAGCCAAACTCGGTGGCGCCGGATTGGAAGAATCGGTAGGACCGAGTTTGGCTTAGGGTTTAGGTCATATGTGGATATGGGAAAGTAGTTGAGGGTTTTGGAGCATATCACTAAGCACATGAAGCAAGAGGCTCATTAAGCAACACCTCATCCCTCCTTGATAGTATTGGCTTTTCCTAAAGACTCAATGTGATCTTGGATCACTAAAATATAAAATGAAGAGTCTTGAGCTTTTGAGCTTGAGCCAATCCTTTGTCCTTAGCATTTTGAGGGTTCCACTTTCACATCCATGCCATGCCAATCATTGAGCTTTCCTGAAATAATTATCTTGGAATAGCATTAGCTCAATGAGCTATATGTTGTTATGAATTACCAAAACCACCTAGGGATAGTTGCACTTTCACGAGTGCCCTGATCGTCACTCGCCGGAGGAGGAGGCGGAGTGCCCTGACTCACCGGAGGAGGAGGAGTAGGCGGAGGCGTCCAGTTCGGAAGGTTGATGAGCTCCTTCCGCCATAGGCATGGAGTCTTCAGAGCAGAACCCAACCGAGTCTCCCCTTCACTGGTAGGGTGGTCAAGCTGGAGGTCCTCAAATCCCTCCGTTATTTCATCCACCATCACCCTAGCATATCCTTCTGCAATCGGCCGGCAGTGAAAAGTTGCGCCAGGTTCAGTAGGAAAAACAGAGCCAACAGCCGCCTTGACCTTCATATTAATCCATTGCGTCATAAGGTGGCAATTTTGAGACTCTGTGATAGCATCCACGGGATAGATGGCAGGAGCCGTCAAGACATGCTCCGGCTGAAGCAGCTCGGCGGAAGCCACGCTGCTTCTCCGCTGAGATGGCGGGGTAGCTTTGGGGGAAGCTTCGGCGGTTCGTTTGCTGCGATTTGCTTCTTGTTCCTCTATCGCTTGTACCCTAGCGTGCAGCGTCTACAGTTGGGTCTGCTGCACTTTCTTCCTCCTCTCGTGGCATTTGTAACCGCCTGCGTCCGGAAACCCAGCCTTCCACGGAATGGAGCCTGGCGTGCCCCGTGTCCGTCCAGGGTGCTCAGGATTCCCGAGGGCCATTGTGAGCTCGTCGTTCTCTCTGTCTGGAACGAACGTCCCTTGCTGCGCTGCTTCGATATAGTGCTTAAGCCTCTTGACTGGTATTTCCATTTGATCATCCGTCCAAATGCACTTCCCTGATACAGGGTCCAAGGATCCGCCAGCCCCGAAGAACCAAGTCCGGCAACGGTCTGGCCAGTTAATTGTCTCTGTTTCGATCCCTTTATCAACCAGATCATTCTCAGTCTTGGCCCACTTAGGTCGGGCTACGAGGTAGCCACCTGACCCCGTGCGATGGTGATGCTTCTTCTTCGCAGCATTTTGCTTGTTTGTCACCAACATCTTCTTACTCTTATCCGTTGTCTTGTGGGCCACAAATGCGGGCCAGTGATCTCTGATCTTCTCATATCTGCCCTTGAATTCTGGTGTCTCTTTTTTATTGACAAACTTATTCAGCTCTTTCTTCCACCTCCTGAATAGTTCTGCCATCCTCTTAAGAGCAAAAGACTTGATTAATTGCTCTTTAACTGGCTTCTCCGGATCATCCTCTGGCGGTAGGGTGAAATTTGACTTCAGCTCAGTCCAAAGATCATTTTTCTGCATATCATTGACATAAGACACCTCAGGGTCTTCTGTAGCCGGCTTTAACCATTGCTGGATGCTGACCGGGATCTTGTCCCTAACCAGAACCCTGCACTGAGCAACAAATGCGCTCTTTGTCCGGAGGGGTTCAATCGGTTGGCTGTCGGGCGCGATTGCTATGATCTCAAACCTTTCATCCGAGCTCAACTTTTTCTTCGGGCCTCGTCTCTTTAACGAAGTTGTGCTTGATCCGGAGGGCTAGAAAAAAGAACAAAGACTTAATTAATATGTGTACATACCAAAACAATGAATGCAACAATTAGCTAGTCAGCACAGGCTTAACTAATATATATACCTGGCTGGACTCGGTTCTGTCACCGGAGACGTCATCACGGTCTCCTTCTTGCACCGGCATTGGGTCACCAGAGCCGTCCTCACGGTCTCCTTCTTGCACCGGCATTGGGTCACCGGAGCCATCATAATCATAGCCAGCTGCTTCGAGACCATCGGTGTCGTTGAGAAACAACGAGCAGACGGCATCACTTCCTCGTGCGGTTATGTCCCCAATAACTCTTCTTGTACTTCGTCTCAGGCGGTGTCCATAGTTTCTACAAATATTTCCAACATGACAATTATTATTGAAACATGAAAGATGGATATATTAGTGGAAAACATAGAACTAATATTAATTAGTGGCCTCGATGCTGCTTCTCTAGGGTTTGGGGTGGCCTCAATGCTGCTTCTCTAGGGTTTGGGGTGGCCTCGACAACACTTCAAGGATAAAAAAGAAGAGGAAGAAGAAAAAAAGAGAGGAGAAGAAAGAATAGAGGAGTAAGAACTCCTCTATTCTTTCTTCTCCTCTCTTTTTTTCTTCTTCTTCCTCTTTTTTTATCGGGAACGAGGGTCGTCGAGGGTCGCCGAGCGGTAGAGGAAACCCTAAATAGCAAGTATCGTGGGTGTGAGATACATGTGGCCGTCGGTGTCGGATACTACATCCACGTCCCACAACGATTCTTTTTTCTACATCGAGGGTTAGGGTCGCCGTCGGTGTCGGGAGGGGTATATCGACGACGACAGACCAGATAAAACATAAGAAAACGAAGAAGAAATAAAAAGAGGAGAAGAAGAAAGGAATAGCTAGAGGAGAAGATCGAAGAAAAAAAAGAAGAAAAAAAAGAGGAGAAGAAGAAAGGAATAGTGGAGAAGAAGAGAAAATAGACTTCTCCTCTTCTTTTTCTTCTTTTTTCTTCTTCTTATTTATTTGTCCTCTTCTTCCTATCCTCTTCTTCTTTCTTTCCTCTTCTTATTTTCTTTCTTTCCTATCCTTATTTTCCTTCCTTCTTAATATCACTTAGCAAATTTTGCAACGATAGGGAGGGGGTTCTCCCGTGGTCTAAATCCGTCTATGCACGATAGAAAATTCTGAAAAAATACATCTATGATCCCTCAACGTCCCCGCCTCTCTCATGAACAAAAAAAATCTGTGAATTAAAAAAACATCATGTTCTATGAACAAAAAAACATCATATTTCATCCACATTTGTGCATACATCATATATGTGATCATCTATGAAA
>NC_041388.1:643622403-643668279 GCF_002162155.2 Triticum dicoccoides | reverse complement strand
GGCGGGGGCAGCGGGCGATGTCGGGGCAGCCTGGCGGCGTCGGCGTCGGGGCGGCAACTGCGAGAGATGAGAGTGAAAATTTCCGAAGTGTGAACTTATATAGCAAAGTCTTTAGTCCCGGTTCGTGGCACAAACCGGGACTAAAGGTGGGAATTAGTCCCGGTTGGTGGCACCAACCAGGACCAAAGGCCTTTTCCAGCAGCCCAAAGGGCGGGAAGCGGCGGCCTTTGGTCCCGGTTGGTGGCATCAACCGGGACTAAAGGAGGGCTTTGGTCTTGGTTTGTGGCGCCAACCGGGACTAATGTCCCCTTTAGTCCCGATTGGTGCTACCAACCGGGACCAAAGGCCTGCGCCTGCCAAAGCCGCGGTGTGGTGGGATGTTTAGTCCCACCTTGCTAGCCGAGGAGCGGCAGGACCTGTTTATAAGCCCTGCCCCGCCATCTTCATTGAACTCCTCTGAATTGAAGGCCTCTAGGCCTAATCTCGCACTGTTATGCCTGTGGGCCTGCTGGGCCTTCTGCGGGCCTGAATCCTGGCCCATGGATGGGTTTCTAGTCGTATTCAGGCCGTGGTGGCCCAGTAGGTGGCATTTTTTTGCTATTTATTTTTTCATTTCTACTTAGAACTAAATACTTATAGTTTTTTAGTGATTTTTTTCTTTTAGGTCACAAAAATTATAAACTTTCTGTTAGTGCCATTAGTTTTAAAATTTGAATAGTTTAAATTTGAATTTTTTAAAATTTGTGTGAATCACTAGTTTATGAATAACTTTACTATAAAAATTGATTTTTGAGTCATTCTTTTCCCTTCTATTTAATATTACTGTGTTTTATCATTATACTCAATTTGGTAATTTTAGTTAGTCATAACAAATATTATAGGCATTTTTTTTGCTATTTATTTTTTCATTTCTACTTAGAACAAAATACTTATAGTTTTTTAGTGATTTCTTTTTTCTTTTAGGTCACAAAAATTATAAACTTTCTGTTAGTGCCATTAGTTTTCAAATTTGAAAACACTTTTTTAGTTTTTTTTGCTTTTAGTGCCTATTTTTTTCAGTTTTTTGTTTTGTTTTCTGCATTATTTATTTTCTTTTATTTTTTGCTTTATTTTTTAGTTCTTTTTTGCTTTTAGTTTTAGAAAAATTATAAACTTTCTGTTAGTGCCATTAGTTTTCAAATTTGAAAACACTTTTTTAGTTTTTTTTGTTTTCTTTGTTGCTTTATTTATTTTATTTTGTTTCTACTTACAACAAAATACTTATTGTTGCTATTTTTATTTTTTTCCAGATTTTTTGTTTTGTTTTCTGTATTATTTATTTTCTTTTGTTTTTTGCTTTATTTTTTAAAAATCTTTTTGCTTTTAGGTCAGCAAAATTATAAAGTTTCTGTTAGTGCCATTAGTTTTAGAAAAATTATAAACTTTCTGTTAGTGCCATTAGTTTCCAAATTTGAATAATTAAAATTTGAATTCTTTGAAATTTGTGTGAATCACAAGGTTGTGATTAACTTTACTAAAAAAATGAACATAGATGCACCTATAGACAAAATTCGACCTAAATTCATAGTTTTCAAATGAACTCTGTAAAAGTTGGGATAGCATACTCGTGTGTTACAAAGTTGGCATGGTATCATCATAATAGTTGCGGGAGAAAGTCTTCACTTTTTCTTCGCTTGTGTCATTTGCTTATTGTGCCGTAACCATGGATAGTCTTCATCGTTTATCAGGATGCTTGAGTCAGCCTTGACATTGAATGGAGGAATTTCATGAAACTTTTCATAATCTTCAGACATGTCTGTCTTGCCCTCCACTCTCAGGATGTCCCTTGTTCCTGAAAGAACTATGTGGCGCTTTGGCTCATCGTATGATGTATTCGCTTCCTTATCTTTTCTTTTTCTCGGTTTGGTAGACATGTCCTTCACATAGATAACTTGTGCCACATCATTGGCTAGGACGAACAGTTCGTCAGTGTACCCAAGATTTTTCAGATCCACTATTGTCATTCCGTACTGTGGGTCTACCTGTACCCCGCCTCCTGACAGATTGACCCATTTGCACTTAAACGAAGGGACCTTAAAATCATGTCCATAGTCAAGTTCCCATATGTCCACTATGTAACCATAATATGTGTCCTTTCCGCTCTCGGTTGCTGCATCAAAGTGGACACCGCTGTTTTGGTTGGTGCTCTTTTGATCTTGGGCGATCATGTAAAATGTATTCCCATTTATCTCGTATCCTTTGTAATTCAATACAATCAAAGATGGTCCCCTGGACAACAAGTACAGCTCATCACAAACAGTGTTGTCACCTCTGAGACGTGTTTCCAACCAACTGCTGAAAGTCCTGATGTGTTCACATGTAATCCAGTCGTCGCACTGCTCCGGGTGTTTGGAGCGCAGATTTTCTTGTGTTCATCGACATACGGGGTCACCAAGGTAGTGTTCTGTAGAACTGTGTAGTGTGCTTGAGACCAAGAATATCCGTCCCTGCATATTATTGAGTCTCTTCCAAGAGTGCCTTTTCCAGTCTGTCTCCCCTCATACCGCGATTTAGGGAGACCTATCTTCTTAAGGCTAGGAATGAAGTCAACTCAAAACCCGATAACATCCTCTGTTTGATGGCCCATGGAGATGCTTCCTTCTGGCCTAGCGCGGTTACAGACATATTTCTTTAGGACTCCCATGAACCTCTCAAAGGGGAACATATTGTGTAGAAATACGGGCCCTAGGATGACAATCTCGTCGACTAGATGAACTAGGACGTGCGTCATGATATTGAAGAAGGATGGTGGGAACACTAGCTCGAAACTGACAAGACATTGCGCCACATCACTCCATAGCCTTGGTACGATTTCTGGATCGATCACCTTCTGAGAGATTGCATTGAGGAATGCACATAGCTTCACAATGGCTAATCGGACGTTTTCCGGTAGAAGCCCCCTCAATGCAACCGGAAGCAGTTGCGTCATAATCACGTGGCAGTCATGAGACTTTAGGTTCTGAAACTTTTTCTCTCGCATATTTATTATTCCCTTTATATTCGACGAGAAGCCAGTCGTGACCTTCATACTGAGCAGGCATTCAAAGAAGATTTCTTTCTCTTCTTTCGTAAGAGCGTAGCTGGCAGGACCTTTATACTGCTTCGGAGGCATGCCATCTTTTTCGTGCAAACATTGCAGGTCCTCCCGTGCCTCAGGTGTATCTTTTGTCTTCCCATACACGCCCAAGAAGCCTAGCAGGTTCACGCAAAGGTTCTTTGTCACGTGCATCATGTCGATTGAAGAGCGAACCTCTAGGTCTTTCCAGTAGGGTAGGTCCCAAAATATAGATTTCTTCTTCCACATGGGTGTGTGTCCCTCAGCGTCATTCGGAACAGCTAGTCTGCCAGGACCCTTTCCAAAGATTACGTGTAAATCATTGACCATAGCAAGTACGTGATCACAGGTACGCATGGCGGGCTTCTTGAAAGTGCTAGTGATCGACTAGAGGGGGTGAATAGGCGATTTTTATGAAAGTCTTCAAAACATGGAAGTTTCGAAGACAAACGATAGAAATAAACCTATTACCATGCAGCGGAAGGTAGACTACACTAGGCAAACCATAGTCAAGTATTCAATGAAGTTAAAGCACAATGACTAATAGCAGCTAGGCAGTAAAGATCAGGTAGGAATATATTGTGAAGCCAATCAGAACAAGCAGTTACTCAGTGAAGAAAAAAGATAATGCAATCATACAATGACTTCACAAGGACCAATAGTAAGTAAAGGGAAGGGAAGGATGAAACCAGTGACTCGTTGAAGACAATGACTTGTTGGACCAGTTCCAGTTGTTGTGACAACTGTACGTCTGGTTAGGGAGGCTGAGATTCAACTCAGAAGACCTCGTCTTCACCTTATTCCCCTTGAGCTAAGGACACCCAGTCCTCGCCCAATCACTCTGGTAAGTCTTCAAGGTAGACTTCCAAACCTTCACAGGCTTCGTTCATCGGCGATCTACAA
The DNA here is from genome assembly GCF_002162155.2 of Triticum dicoccoides. NCBI lineage: Eukaryota > Viridiplantae > Streptophyta > Magnoliopsida > Poales > Poaceae > Triticum > Triticum dicoccoides. The sequence continues at coordinate 643,664,282 of NC_041388.1, read as the reverse complement.
TGACTCTTGGATGCTCAGAACGTGACGCCTAACCGGCTGGAGGATTCACAGTCCTCAAGTGTAATAAGTCTTCAGATCACACAGATAGGAAGACTTAAGTGATGCCTAACACTCTTTGGCTCTGGGTGTTTAGGGCTTTATCCTCGCAAGGAATTCTCTCTTAAAGGCTTCGAGGTGGCTTGCTCTCAAACGACAAAAGCCATACTCTAACTCTGAGCAGCCAACCATTTATGGTTCTAGGGGGTGGGCTATTTATAGCCACTAGGCAACCCAACCTGGTTTGTCCGAAATGACCCTTGGTCACTAAGGAACTGACACGTGTTCCAACGGTCAGATTTCAAACACACACGGCAACTTTACTTGGACTACAAGCAAAGCTGACTTATCCAACTCTGGACAAGATTTGCTCTCATAGTCTTCACTCGAAGACATAGGATTTTGGTTAAGCATCACTTCAGTCATTCTGGCTGGTTCTCTTGGACCCCACTTAATAGTACGGTGGTTCCTATGACTCAACAAAGAAAAACACAGAACGACGAAATTGCTAAGTCTTCGCGCTCCATAGTCTTCACGCGATGTCTTTTCTTATCATAGTCTTCAATGTGAATGTCTTCACATACCACCTCTGACTTCAATGTCTTCATACATTTTTATGGGTCATCTCTGGTAGGAAAACCGAATCAATGAGGGACTTCTACCTGTGTTATCCTACAATTCTCACAAACACATTAGTCCCTCAACTAGGTTTGTCGTCAATACTCCAAAACCAACTAGGGGTGGCACTACATGCACTTACAATCTCCCCCTTTTTGGTGATTGATGACAAACTAGTTGAAGTTTTCAACGGGGAATATAATATGTGAAATTGTAAAGGATAGGGGATTGTCTTCATAAGTTGCAAGGGCTCCCCCTGAAGATGTGCATATAAGTAATTTGCTTTTGGAATGCAAATGCACATGGCAGGTTGTACTTGTGGAGATCCTCTTCAACTTATGATGAAAATTCATTATGCAAGATATGACGTAACAAAGATAATGATATGCATAATGAAAAATGGACGTCTGCAAAATGATCTAACTGCGGAATTTATCGTCGCACATGTGGAATTTATCATCGCATCACAGAATAGCAAATAAGTAACAGACGACCATTGAGTTTGAGTGTTACAACTCAAAGAACTAGATGTATCAAGACGCGAGAGTTTTAAACACTAGGCAAAATATAAAACTACCACCCATATGAACCCGCTTGAAGACTATCAAACTCATATGCTTCTCCCCCTTTTGTCAGTAAGGACCAAAAAGGTTTGAAGACATAGAACACCTACTCGTCCCCGTGAGGAGTTGGTGAAGCAGCAGGGTCTTCGGTGTTGGTTGACGGTGCAGACGAACTCGGTGCAGTGTTGATTCGTGCTGAAGGTAGTGAAGCAGCATCGTCTTCATCATTGATGACATGTGCATTCACTGTTGCAGTAGAGGAGGAGAACTCAGAGTCTTCAAGAGACGGAGTTCGTCGCAGCACAGTCCTTCTTGGAGGTGTTGAGTCAAACTTGAAGCGTTCAGAGAAGCCATCCTCTTGAAGATCATCTTCAGAACACATAAGCGTCAGCCGTTTCCATGTACGCCGACAGGTTTCATGGGCAACAAAGACATTCTTGGTGGCAAGGTTGCGAATCCTGTTTACGTCCACCAAGAGGCTTTGCATTTGGCGCTTCATCCAGTCATGATGCTTATCATGTTTTTGATGAAGGGTAACCAGAAGCTCTCGGTCATTGAGAACACGGGATCGCTTCTTGGGCCGTTGTGCAATGGTGCTTTCAGTGGCTTTAGTGAGGGCACGATGAGGTGCACGGGTAGTACCAGCCAGAGGATAAACACGAGTGACTGCTAGGTCGCCTTCAATGTGTTGAGAGAAACTTTGCTTATCAGCATTCTGAAGACTAAGGGGCTCCCTGGCAGGCTCTGGATAGATGGCTTCAACTGACATATCGATGTCAGGCAGAAAGATCTGATGATTGCGAGCAGAGGGCTGATAGGTGACAGCTGAGTGTAGTTTGATCAGCTGCATAATCCATGGAGCGTAAAACTTCAAGCCAAAGAGATCAGATCCTGATGCAGCAAGTTGGTGGATGAAGAAGTCTTGTGCATTGAAGCATTTGCCGTGAAGAATATGGAAGACCAAAGTCTTCATTGCACCTTCCAGCTTTGCATGTGGAGAATGTCCTTTGATGGGCCAGAGAGTTCGCCTTATAATGTGATAGATAGTGCGTGGCAGATACTCAAGGTCTTCAACAAAGAACTCCTTAGGATATGCAGCATCTGGAGGCAAAGGCTTCATCATGCTAAGCAGCTGACTCATGTTTGGTTCAGGCTTGTGAAAAATGCTCTCCATAGTTGCACTGTGAAGCTGACAACCAGGTTCATAAAGATCTCCTGGAGTGGGTAGGCCAGTGAGCTCAATGATATCACAGGCTTTGGCTTCATGATGAACATTTCCTGTCATCCACTCAAGGACCCAAGTCTTCGGATCTCTGTTGTAGCCACGAATATGAAGAGTGGCATAGAATTGGAGCAGCAATTCTTCATTCCAGTGCTCCTTGTCAGTGACGAACGGCAATAGTACAGACTCTCTGAAGCAATCCAGAGCTTCTTCCAAACAAGGCAGACCAGTTATGGCTTCAGTGTCAAGGCACATATGTGGGAAAATGCGACCTTGAATGTACAGAATGCATGAGTAATAACTGTGCTGCTGATAGCTCCAGAACCGATCAGAAGATATTCTTGCCTTTGAGTAGGGGTTCTTGGCGCTATTGAAGAAGGTGTTGTGTGCTTTGAAACCATTGATATTGAAAGATCCGGGTGCAGATGCAGTACCTGGAAACCTGGGCAACCTTGGCATTGGCTTCTGAACCTGAGGCCTGTGCTCAACGTGATAGTCAAACTGAGGACCAGCAGCAGGCGGAGGAGTCAGAAAAGGCCATTTGATAGTGATCAGTTGGCCATAGTTGAATGCTTGCTCGATAGTGTGTGGCCTTGGTGGCGGAACAGGAGCAGTGGCATCAACAGAGGCGTCAGGCTGCACATCTATTGCAGGTGCATCATTGGCTTCATTGGCCTCTGGCACAGTGTGAGGTGCAGGCTCCACAGTGTCTTCAGCCATGACCATGTCATTGGCTTCAGTGGTGTGAGTGGTGGCAGCCTCAGGTTTCTCAACCTCCACTTCAGAAGCTGGAGGGTCGGTCACGTTCTCCTCGAGAACAACATCTTGGTGAGACGGGGGTGTAGCAACTCTTGTGTCTCTTGGGGCTTCTTCTTCATCTTCTTCTTCATCGGCTGGTGCAGCCGGATTGTCTTCAGCACCTTTGGCTTCAGACACGGAGTGGCTTCTGGGAACACTTGACGTGCAAAAGATTGGGGCACTTCTCCTTCTGGAACGCTCGAAAGGGGGACTTGAGGCCTTGGTCCTTTGCGAAGCCTGCGTAACGCTGGCGACGCCTTTGGAGATGGAGTTGGCTGGGCCTCAAAGTCATCTTCTTCTTCTTGCACGGGTGGTGTGACTTGTTGTTGGGGAGTACTCAGGGTGTCTTGTTGTTGTGGGTGATCAACCCATGATGCATCCTGAGCAATTGGCGTTAGAGGACGACCAATGCTAATGAGTTCGCTGTTCGTGAGAACAGGCGATGATACCAAGTTGTGCTCGATCTGAGGAATAACTACATCATCTTCAACATTGTCATGGTGACCAATGTCTTCAGCAGCGGTGGGATCAACTACTGGAATGTCTTCAGCTTCATGAGCCTCTGTGGAAGCAGGCTCATGAACAATCAGTTGGTGCTCGTGGTGTTCAGATGCAGGGCGAACCATTGAGATAGGTTCAACAACTAAGGGCTCTGTGGGAGTAGCCCGATCCTTCTTGGTTTTGCGCTTCTTCTTAGAGGGAGCGACATTAGAAGCTTCAGGATTTTTCCTTTTTCTGGCTTCAGCCTTGGTAGTCCTCGTCTTCTTCAGTTCTGAAGCGGTTGACGTGACCTTTGGCTTCGAGCCAGTCATGCTGCTTGGGAAGACTATGCGAGGTTCTTCCTGCCTTGAAGGTGCAGATTGGTCAGTTGAGGGCTTCTTCTTCTTTGCAGCCATTCTGGGGTCGATGCCAGGACGACCAAGAGCCTTGCGCTTCTCAGCCTCATTGTAGGCTTGCACACACTTGTCAGCCAGGATCTTCATGCGCTCACGGGAACCTTTAGCTTCTTCACGCTTCTTGAGAAAGGCTTCTTTGAGCTCGTGTAGCATGATCTTGAAGTTTTTGACATCTTGCACGCTGAGCTTGGCCATGTGCTTATTGAACTGAGCTTTCTCATAGTCGATCTTTTGCTTCAGTTCAACGATGCGCTGAGCTAGAGCTAGCTCAGAAGCAATGGCGCCAGTGAAGGCGACACTGAGGCCAATTGGAAGTTGTAGATCTTCAAAGCTGAGATTGGGGGTTTCAAACCACTCATCAATGAAGTTGTGGATGATTGCCACATCAAAGAGAGGCAAATCATTGAAGATTTCTGCTTCTTCCTTGCTCTTAATCAGTTGCTCAAGAGCGTCATCTGCAAGATCTTCATCGCTGGACAGATCAATGGCGTCGTTGCGCAGAATAGCAGCAGCAGTCAGTTCTTGGCTGGTGGGTTGCAAGGGCATCTTTACTCTTGAGGGCTTGGAGATGCGTGACAAATCTTCAAACTACACACTGTGTTCAGGAGGTGCAGTGGCCAGAGGCTTCGCTTGTAAGACCTTTGGTGCAGGAGCAGGCTTTGAAGCTTTAGGCTTCTTCAGTTTCTTTGGCTTCGGCGGTGCAGGCGCATCATCAGATTCAGCGTCATCTGCAGGCTCATCCATGGCTGTCCCTTGAACCATGATATGAGTGATGAGACCTTCCAGGTTGTAGAAGGGCCCGATAAGATTGGGTTCAGCTTCGCGGGTGCCATCGGCACGGGGAGCAGAAGGACCAGGGTTGAAGTCTAGTCTCAATGACTTCTTGTTTTGCTTAGCCGAATTCTTGGCAAACTGGAAGTTGCTCTTGAACAGATTGTCGTCATGACACCATAGCAATGACGATGGGTCTGCATCCGTAGGCTGTGGTCCACGGACCATGCAGGGATAGAAGCCTTGTTCAATGGCTTCATCTCTGGACCTGGGTTGAAGATTTCTGTATAGGATGTCTCCCCATGGTCGCTTGATGGCATTCTTCTCAGCATATTCCTGGGTCATAAACTTGTACTTGAACCATTGCTCAGCCCAGTATCTTCGAATCCATTGGATTCGTGTCTTGCGCTGATTGTAATCCTCTTCTGGATCTGTCTTGTACAGCTATGAGAGGTCATCAGGCAAATCTCTTGATGTTCCCCCTCGACGCTGTCTTCCACCCTTCCTTGCAGATTTCTCTGTAGCCATGAACTTCAAACTGAATGGCTTCAACACGTTCAAAGGTTTTAAAGGCTTCCGCTTGCTGGTCAAACAGGAGCTGGCTTTGGGAGAATTTATATGATGCTGTAAGAATTCTGCAAATGAATGCAGACTATGAGAACCAAGGGATTCTCCCACGGACATGTACCTGTGACAGCATTAAGGTGCGAGGGAAGGGGAAGAGGTCATATGCATTCTCAGAAAATTTTGAAGATAAATCAGTTTAGAAGGCATTGACCTCATAGTGCAAAGACATTCACTCAGAGATAGAGAGTTGGTTCCAGATTTGTGCGAATCCACGAATAAGTACAAGTGAGGAATCTAACTACTTTGTGAAGCATAAGTGAACATACTAGGCATATTATGAGATGCAGTATGAAATAGATCCAACTTGTGTGAACAGAAACTGCTTGTGGTAGAAAGTGATGAATCTATAGGATCAAAGGGGTCGTAAAAAGGAAGTTTTATTTACCACACAAAGAACTGCTAGACGGAGTGGGAGAGGAGGCCGAGCAGTTCGATCATCCGTGCCCTAACTTGGCGACGGAGGACACCTATGGCGACGACGGAGAAGACGATGTCCGCGGCTGGCATGAAGACGGCGTCGGTGAGGTCGCGGCAGCTAAGCACTTCGTCGCCGACGTCGTCGAGGGCTAGCGGTGGCGCTAGGATTTGTGCGAGAGTGGAAGAAAGGATAATGACTGTGGTGAGACGTGTATTTATAGGGACAGGGACGGCACAGTGTTATTATATAGGTGCCCCTGGCGATTCACATCTGAAGGGCACGTGGCTATCATGCAACATATGGGAGGTTGTTCCATGTTCCCACACATGCCTGGATTGTCGGGTGGTCGTTCCCACTTCTCCGGGTTTCAGGTGAAAGGATTTAGCATTGAAAACAGACTTAATGTTTGTCTCTGTATCTTCTGCTGACAAGGACGCAGAGAAGATATTCGACAGTTTCAATAGAATACATATGATTTGGAGAGATAGAGTTTGAGATAGAAAGCATAGAGAGGTTAGGGCCCGATCACATTCACTTAGTTCAAAAGATTCAACAAGAAGACATGGCTATAAGTGAATGCTGTAGAGGACAGAACACTAGTGTGTGTGTGTATATATATATATATATATATATATATATATATATATATATATATATGAGAAAGACAATCAAATCAACATAGTGAAGATAATCATGAAGACAAGTTGAGATTGAAGCCAAACCAAATGTGAAGACATACCAAACGTAACGCCATGAGTGAAACACTCCAAACAGAAAAATTTGGTGGTGGTGTTACCCACCGTATAGGAAGTATTAGACCCAGACACGGCGCACAACTATCGTGGCGCTCTGAAGTCAAATTCCACATTAATGTATTCACACTTAGAATGTAAGTCTTCATTGATTGAAGATATACTTTACTTCGTGTGTTGCACATCTAAGTCATCAATATGCATAAGTGTTAGGATGTGTGCCTGATCATAGGACATTTGAGGATTCTAAGATATTTAGCTCACACCGTAACTTACAAAACCTCTTCTCATCCAAGGGCTTGGTGAAGATATCTGCCAATTGCTCTTCAGTGTTGACGTGTATAATATCAATATCTTCCTTCACAACATGATCTCTGAGAAAGTGATGATGAATTTCAATGTGCTTTGTCTTCGAGTGCTGAACTGGGTTGTTGGCAATCTTGATGGTGCTTTGATTGTCGCAGTAGAGTGGCACTTGCTTCAGATGAATGCCATAGTCTTTGAGTGTTTGCTTCATCCATAGAAGCTGAGCGCAGCAAGATCCAGCAGCAATGTATTCAGATTCAGCAGTGGAGAGAGATACACAGTTCTGCTTCTTTGAAGACCAACATACAAGTGATCGTCCCAGAAAATGACATGTGCCTGATGTAGACTTGCGACCCACCTTGTCACCAGCATAATCAGCATCCGAGAATCCAACCAGATCAAACTCTGAGCCCTTTGGATACCATAATCCTAATGTTGGGGTGTAAGCCAAATATCGAAGAATTCGCTTCACAGCTAAGTGATGCGATTCCTTTGGTGCCGCTTGGAATCGAGCACACATGCAAACACTAAGCATAATATCTGGCCTAGATGCACATAGATAAAGTAAAGAACCAATCATGGAGCGGTATACCTTTTGATCGAACTCTTTACCATTGTCGTCGGGACCCAGATGATGTTTGGCTGGCATTGGCGTCGTGAAGCCTTTGCAGTCTTGCATCCCAAATTTCTTCAGGCAATCTTTGAGGTACTTCTCTTGAGATATGAAGATGTCGTTGCGTTGCTGACGTATTTGAAGACCAAGGAAGAACTTCAGCTCACCTATCATGGACATCTGATATTGCTCTTGCATCATATATCCAAACTCTTCACTGTATTTCTGATTGGTGCAGTTGAAGATAATGTCATCCACATATATTTGGCACACAAATAGTTCACCATCATATGTCTTCGTGAAGATAGTGGGGTCGTGGGAACCAGGTTTGAAGCCTTTGCTCTTCAGGAAGTCTTTGAGTGTGTCATACCAAGCCCGAGGGGCTTGTTTGAGGCCATACAGTGCCTTGTTGAGCTTGTACACCATGTCAGGATGTTTTGGATCTTCAAAGCCAGGCGGTTGTGCAACATACACTTCTTCTTCAATCTTGCCATTGAGAAAAGCGATCTTCACATCCATTTGATACAGAAGAATGTTATGATGATTTGCATAGGCCAGTAGTATGCGTATGGCTTCAAGTCTAGCCACAGGAGCAAATGTTTCATCGAAGTCAATCCCTTCAACTTGAGTGTACCCTTGAGCAACGAGACGAGCTTTGTTTCTGACAACTTGACCATGCTCATCTTTCTTGTTGCGATATATCCATTTGGTGCCTATTATATTGTGCTTGCAAGGATCAAGACGCTTAACCAATTCCCATACATTGTTCAGCTCAAACTGTTGAAGCTCTTCTTGCATAGCTTGAATCCATTCAGGTTCCATGAAGGCTTCTTCAACTTTCTTGGGTTCAGATATTGAGACCAATGCGAAGTGCCCACAGAAATTTGCTAGCTGTGTGCCCTTGAACGAGTGAGTGGACCTGGTGCATTGATGCTATCAATTATTTTCTCAATTTGTACTTCATTTGCAACACGAGGATGTACAGGACGAAGATTTTGCTCTTGCTGATCATTGTCATCGTTAGAAGGATTGTCTTCAGGCTGAGCATTGTCTTCAGTTTGATCAGGTGCGGAGATGATAAGTTCCTCTTCAGGCTGAGATTCAGATGGTATGATTTCTCCAGTTCCCATAAGTTTGATTGATTCACTGGATGGAACTTCATCTAGCATATTTGGCAAGTGCTCTCTTTGTGAGCCGTTAGTCTCATCGAACCACACATCCACTGTTTCAACCACTTTATAGTGAAAAAGGTTGAAGACTCTGTAGGAGTGCGAATCCTTCCCATATCCAAGCATAAAACCCTCATGTGCTTTTGGTGCAAATTTTGAAGTGTAATGTGGATCCTTGATCCAACACCTGGCACCAAATACTCTGAAGTAACTGACATTTGGCTTCTTTCCAGTAAGGAGCTCATAGGATGTCTTGTTGAGAAGCTTGTGAAGATAAACACGGTTGATGATATGGCATGCAGTATCAATGGCTTCAGGCCAGAACTTTCTTGGAGTCTTGTATTCATCAAGCATCGTCGGGCCATCTCAATAAGTGTTATGTTCTTGCGTTCCACGACGCCATTCTGCTGCGGTGTGTACGGAGCTGAGAATTCATGTGTAATGCCCAAAGTATCAAGATAAGTGTCTAGACCAGTGTTCTTGAATTCAGTGCCATTGTCACTTCTGATGTGCTTGATCTTGACGCCATAGTTGTTCATGACTCGATTGGCGAAGCGTCTGAAGACATCCTGCACGTCAGTCTTGTAGAGGATTATATGCACCCAAGTATATCTTGAATAATCATCAACAATGATAAAGCCATAGAGACAAGCAGTAGTAGTAAGAGTTGAGTAATGAGTGGGACCGAAAAGGTCCATGTGGAGCAGTTCGAAGGGTTGAGTCACTGTCATGATTGTCTTCGAGGGATGCTTGGCCCTCGTCATCTTTCCTGCTTCACAGGCACCGCATAAGTGATCCTTCTTAAACTTGACTCCCTCGATGCCTATGACATGCTTCTTCCTTGCAAGGGTGTGGAGGCTCCTCATGCCAGCATGCCCTAGCCTCCGATGCTAGAGCCAACATTCAGAAGCTTTTGCTAGAAGACATACGGCAAGTTGTGGTCCTGCTGAGAAATCTACCATGTACAAATCAACTTTCCGATACCCTTCAAACACTAGAGACATGTTAGTTTCCATTAGAACAAGGCAACGATATTTTCCAAACATCACAATCATGTTTAAATCGCAAAGCATTGAGACAGACATTAAGTTGAACCCAAGGGATTCAACAAGCATGACTTTATTCATGTGTTGATCCTTTGAGATTGCAACTCTACCTAGACCCAATACCTTGCTTTTACCAGTGTCAGCAAATGTGATGTGACTTTTGTCAGATGGACGTAAGGTTGAGTCCATGAGAAGGCTTCTCTTGCCAGTCATGTGATTAGTACACCCACTATCAATAATCCATTCTGAAGCAGCAGGTGTCGTACCCTACAGTGCAGTTAGGGGGATAGGCTTCACGAAGAGAATTGTGAAGCATAAACATTTGACGAGCAAGTGGATTATGAAAGCTTAGATCGAGGTTAGGACTGATAGGGCAAGTGGCAAGCGACTCAGGAACAAAATACATAATAAGACCATTTGGGCATTTGATCTTGCGCCCTACAAGATGTTTAAGGTCCCCAACAATGGCTTCAGACGATTTTGGTTTTCGGCTGGAGACCTTTCCCTGCAAAAGAGAGTTAAGCTTTCTTAGCCACCCACATCTTCAAGGGTGGCTTCGAAGCAATGAGTCTAAGTGCAGCATCTGAGAACTTTGGCTTTGGAGCCCTAGCAAAAAGTCTTGCAGGTGGACAATAGTACTCATAAGGATAAGAAGAATTGTTTTTGGTCTTATGAACATGGCGGTTTGATGAAATGCGCTCATATTCATAGGCCTGAGTAAGGTTTCCCTGCAAAACATTTGCGTTAGTGCGACTCAGGTGAGTCCTCTGTCTGTATGAAGCCTTTGGACCATATGAAGCTTGTGGTCTGGGGTTTGTCTTCTTCACTTGTGGTGTCATGACGGCATTCATAGGAAGATTCTCCAAACACCTTTTCGGCACCCAGACTTTCTTCATAGGCGGCCCATTCCTGCAGTTACTACCAATATACCTGGGAAACACTTCACCATTCTGATTCTTAAACAGTTTATAGTTTGCATCAAAGGATTCATCAATAACAATGGGATTAGCACAAGTGAAGCCAGATAGGGTGGATGGATCCGCTAAAGGTTCCTTTGTAGTAACCCATGTGGTTTTGGGGTACTGCTCAGGTTTCCAGTAAGAGCCATCAGCATTCATTTTCCTTTCGAACCCAACACCCTCTTTCCTAGGGTTTCGGTTCAGGATCTGCCTTTTGAGGACATCACATAGTGTCTGATGCCCTTTGAGACTTTTGTACATCCCTGTTTCAAGCAATGTCTTCAACCTAGCATTCTCATCAGCAATAGTAGTGGTATCCTCAGCAGAGGGGTTAGTTACCACATCAACAGTTGAAGATATTGCAATAGTAGCAGCAGTAGAACACCCAGCAACAGAAGTAGCATTGTCACGCTCGATGCATTTAAGACATGGTGGTTCAAATCCTTCCTGAGCTGAACTGATCTGTTCGGCGCAAAGTGACTCGTTTTCCTTTTGAAGATCTTCATGAGCCGCTCTCAATTTCTCAAGATCTTGCTTCCTTTGAAGATAATCATAGGAAAGCTTTTCATGAATTGTTGAGAGCGTTTCATGACGACTTTCAAGTTCCACATACTTAATGTGAAGATTTTATGTCTTCAATTAAGGACTGAGAGCGAGTCATTTCAGTGTCTAACAGATCATCGCTTTTGTCTAACAGTTTTTGAATATGTTCCATAGCTTTCCGTTATTCAGTTGCAATTTTAGCAAGTGTTTTGTAGCTGGGTTTGGAAGCACAATCAGAGTCATCTTCACTAGATGTTTGATAGTGAGTAGTGCGTGTGTTTACCTTGGCACCGCGTGCCATGAAGCAGTAGGTAGGAGCGGAGTAGTCCTTGTCATTTGCATCAGTGTCGGTGATGAAGTCATTGTCTTCAGTGTTGAAGATGGACTTGGCAACGTATGCTGTAGCCAGACTCGCAATGCCAGAATCGGACTCCTCCTCAGACTCCACCTCCGCCTCCTCAGAAGCGGACTCCTCCTTTGAATCCATTTCCTTGCCAACAAACGCACGTGCCTTGCCAGATGAGCTCTTCTTGTGTGATGAAGACTTTGAGGAAGACTTGGAAGAAGACTTTGAGTATTTCTTCTTCTTCTTGTCGTCAGAGTCATACTCCTTGCTCTTCTTCTTGTTGTTGTTCTCATTGTCCCACTACGGACACTCAGAGATGTAGTGGCCAGGTTTCTTGCACTTGTGGCATGTTCTCTTCTTGTAGTCATGAGCAGAAGCTTCATCATTCCTTGAGCTTGATCGTGAAGACTTTCTGAAGCCTTTCTTCTTGGTGACTTTTTGGAACTTCTTCACAAGCATAGCAAGCTCCTTTCCAATGTCTTCAGGATCATCAGAACTGCTGTCAGATTCTTCTTTAGATGAGGAGACAGCTTTTGCCTTCAAGGCACGAGTTCGCCCATAGTTGGGACCATAGATGTCTCTTTTCTCAGAAAGCTGAAACTCGTGTGTGTTGAGCCTCTCAAGTATGTCAGACGGATCGAGTGTCTTGAAGTCAGGACGTTCTTGAATCATCAAGGCTAGGGTGTCAAACAAGCTGTCAAGTGATCTCAGGAGTGTCTTGACGACTTCATGCTTGGTGATCTGAGTGGCGCCGAGAGCTTGAAGCTCATTTGTGATGTCAGTGAGTCGATCAAACGTGAGCTGGACATTCTCATTGTCATTTCTCTTGAAGTGGTTGAAGAGGTTGCGAAGGACACTGATTCTCTGATCTCTCTGGGTTGAGACGCCTTCATTGACCTTGGAGAGCCAGTCTCAGACTAGCTTACATGTTTCCAAAGCACTCATGCGGCCATACTATCCTTTGGTCAGATGACCACAAATGATGTTCTTGGCAGTGGAGTCCAGTTGAACGAACTTCTTGACATCAGCAGCGGTGAAACCTTCACCAGCCTTGGGAACGCCATTCTTGACGACATACCATAGGTCGACATCAATGGCTTCAAGATGCATGCGCGTCTTATTCTTCTAGTAGGGATATTCAGTTCCATCGAAGACAGGGCATGCAGCGGAGACTTTAATTATCCATGCAGTTGACATAGCTAAAACTCCAGGTGGTTAAACCGAATCACACAGAACAAGGGAGTACCTTGCTCTGATACCAATTGAAAGTGCTAGTGATCAACTAGAGGGGGTGAATAGGCAATTTTTATGAAAGTCTTCAAAACATGGAAGTTTCAAAGACAAATGATAGAAATAAACCTATTACCATGCAGCGGAAGGTAGACTACAGTAGGCAAACCATAGTCAAGTATTCAATGAAGTGAAAGCACAATGACTAATAGCAGCTAGGCAGTAAAGATCAGGTAGGAAGATATTGTGAAGCGAATCAGAACAAGCAGTCACTCAGTGAAGACAAAAGATAATGCAATCATACAATTACTTCACAAGGACCAACAGTAAGTAAAGGGAAGGGAAGGATGAAACCAGTGACTCATTGAAGACAATGATTTGTTGGACCAGTTCCAGTTGGTGTGACAACTGTACGTTTGGTTAGGGAGGCTGAGATTCAACTCAGAAGACCTCGTCTTCACCTTATTCCCCTTGAGCTAAGGACACCTAGTCCTCGCCCAATCACTCTGGTAAGTCTTCAAGGTAGACTTCCAAACCTTCACAGACTTCGTTCACCGGCGATTCACAATGACTCTTGGATGCTCAGAACGTGACGCCTAACCGGCTGGAGGATTCACAGTCCTCAAGTGTAATAAGTCTTCAGATCACACAGACAGGAAGACTTAAGTGATGCCTAACACTCTTTGGCTCTGGGTGTTTATGGATTTATCCTCGCAAGGAATTCTCTCTCAAAGGCTTCAAGGTGGGTTGCTCTCAAACGACAAAAGCCGTACTCTAACTCTGAGCAGCCAACCGTTTATGGTTGTAGGTGTTGGGGAACGTAGTAATTTCAAAAAAAAAATCCTACGCGCACACAAGATCATGGTGATGCATAGCAACGAGAGGGAAGAGTGTGATGTACGTACCCTTGTAGACCGATAGCGGAAGAATTATGACAATGCGGTTGATGTAGTCGTACGTCTTCATGGCCCGATCGATCAAGCACCGAAACTACGGCACCTCCGAGTTCTAGCACACGTTCAGCTCGATGACGATCCCCGGACTCCGATCCTGCAAAGTGTCGAGGAAGAGTTCCGTCAGCACGACGGCATGGTGATGATCTTGATGTTCAACTGTCGCAGGGCTTCACCTAAGTACCACTGCAATATTATCGAGGTATATGGTGGAAGGGGGCACCGCACACGGCTAAGAAAACGATCACGAGGATCAACTTGTGTGTCTAGGGGTGCCCCCTGCCCCCGTATATAAAGGAGCAAGGGGAGGAGGCCGGCCGGCCCTATTGGCGCGCCAAGGAGGAGTCCTCCTCCTAGTAGGAGTAGGACTCCTACTGGAAGGGGGAAAGGAAGTGGGGAGGGAGAAGGAAAGGGGGCGCCGCCCCCCCTCTCCTAGTCCAATTCGGACCAGGGGGAGGAGGCGCGCAGCCCACCCTGGCTGCCCTTATCTCTCTCCACTAAGGCCCATATGGCCCATTACTTCTCCCGAGGGGTTCCGGTAACCCTCCGGCACTCCCGTTTTCTCCGAAATCACCCGGAACACTTCCGGTGTCCGAATATAGCCGTCCAATATATCAATCTTTATGTATCGACCATTTCGAGACTCCTCGTTATGTCCGTGATCACATCCAGGACTCCAAACTAACTTCGGTACATCAAAAACTCATAAACTCATATAACTGTCATCGAAACCTTAAGCGTGCGGACCCTACGGGTTCGAGAACAATGTAGACATGACCGAGACATGTCTCCGGTCAATAACCAATAGCGTAACCTGGATGCTCATATTGGCTCCCACATATTCTATGAAGATCTTTATCGGTCAGACCGCATAACAACATACGTTGTTCCCTTTGTCATCGGTATGTTACTTGCCCGAGATTCGATCGTCGGTATCCCAATACCTAGTTCAATCTCGTTACCGGCAAGTCTCTTTACTCGTTACGTAATACATCATCTCGCAACTAACTCATTAGTTGCAATGCTTGCAAGGCTTGTGTGATGTGCATTACCGAGAGGGCCCAGACATACCTCTCCGACAATCGGAGTGACAAATCCTAATATCGAAATACGCCAACCCAACATTTACCTTTGGAGACACCTGTAGAGCTCCTTTATAATCACCCAGTTACGTTGTGATGTTTGGTAGCACACAAAGTGTTCCTCCGGCAAACGGGAGTTGCATAATCTCATAGTCATAGGAACATGTATAAGTCATGAAGAAAGCAATAGCAACATACTAAATGATCGGGTGCTAAGCTAATGGAATGGGTCATGTCAATCACATCATTCTCCTAATAATGTGATCCCGTTAATCAAATGACAACACATGTCTATGGTTAGGAAACATAACCATCTTTCATTAATGAGCTAGTCAAGTAGAGGCATACTAGTGACGTTTAGTTTGTCTATGCATTCACACAAGTATTATGTTTCGGATAATACAATTCTAGCATGAATAATAAACATTTATCATGATATAAGGAAAAAATAATAACATTATTATTGCCTCGAGGGCATATTTCCTTCAGTCTCCCACTTGCACTAGAGTCAATAATCTAGATTACATGGTAATGATTCTAACACCCATGGAGCTTTGGTGTTGATCATGTTTTGCTCGTGGAAGAGGCTTAGTCAACGGGTCTGCAACATTTAGATCCGTATGTATCTTGCAAATCTCTATGTCTCCCACCTGGACTAGATCCCGGATGGAATTGAAGCGTCTCTTGATGTGCTTGGTTCTCTTGTGAAATCTGGATTCCTTTGCCAAGGCAATTGCACCAGTATTATCACAAAAGATTTTCATTGGACCCGATGCACTAGGTATGACGCCTAGATCGGATATGAACTCCTTCATCCAGACTCCTTCGTTTGCTGCTTCCGAAGCAGCTATGTACTCCGCTTCACATGTAGATCCCGCCACAACACTTTGTTTAGAACTGCACCAACTGACAGCTCCACCGTTTAATGTAAACACGTATCCGGTTTGCGATTTAGAATCGTCCGGATCAGTGTCAAAGCTTGCATCAACGTAACCATTTATGATGAGCTCTTTGTCACCTCCATATATGAGAAACATATCCTTAGTCCTTTTCAGGTATTTCAGGATGTTCTTGACCGCTGTCCATTGATCCACTCCTGGATTACTTTGGTACCTCCCTGCTAGACTTATAGCAAGACACACATCAGGTTTGGTACACAGCATTGCATACATGATAGAGCCTATGGCTGAAGCATAGGGAACATCTTTCATTTTCTCTCTATCTTCTGCATTGGTCGGGCATTGAGTCTTACTCAATTTCACACCTTGTAACACAGGCAAGAATCCTTTCTTTGCTTGATCCATTTTGAACTTTTTCAAAACTTTGTCAAGGTATGTGCTTTGTGAAAGTCCAATTAAGCGTCTTGATCTGTCTCTATAGATCTTAATGACCAATATGTAAGTAGCTTCACCGAGGTCTTTCATTGAAAAACTCTTATTCAAGTATCCCTTTATGCTATCTAGAAATTCTATATCATTTCTGATTAGTAATATGTCATCTACATATAATATCAGAAATGCTACAGAGCTCCCACTCACATTCTTGTAAATACAGGCTTCTCCAAAAGTCTGTACAAAACCAAATGCTTTGATCACACTATCAAAGCGTTTATTCCAACTCTGAGAGGCTTGCACCAGTCCATAAATGGATCGCTGGAGCTTGCACACTTTGTTAGCTCCCTTTGGATCGACAAAACCTTCCGGCTGTATCATATACTACTCTTCTTCTAGAAATCCATTCAGGAATGCAGTTTTGACATCCATTTGCCAAATTTCATAATCATAAAATGCGGCAATTGCTAACATGATTCAGACAGACTTAAGCATCGCTACGGGTGAGAAGGTCTCATTGTAGTCAATCCCTTGAACTTGTCGAAAACCTTTTGCAACAAGTCGAGCTTTGTAGACAGTAACATTACTGTCAGCGTCAATCTTCTTCTTCAAGATCCATTTATTCTCAATTGCTTGCCGATCATTGGGCAAGTTAACCAAAGTCCATACTTTGTTCTCATACATGGATCCCATCTCAGATTTCATGGCTTCAAGCCATTTTGCGGAATCTGGGCTCACCATCGCTTCTCCATAGTTCGTAGGTTCATCATGATCTAGTAGCATGACTTCCAGAACAGGATTACCGTACCACTCTGGTGCGGATCTTACTCTGGTTGATCTACGAGGTTCAGTAGTATCTTGTTCTGAAGTTTCATGATCATCATCATTAGCTTCCTCACTAATTGGTGTAGGTGTCACAGAAACTGGTTTCTATGATGTACTACTTTCCAATAAGGGAGCAGGTATAGTTACCTCATCAAGTTCTACTTTCCTCCCACTCACTTCTTTCGAGAGAAACTCCTTCTCTAGAAAGTTTCCGAATTTAGCAACAAAAGTCTTGCCTTCGGATCTGTGATAGAAGGTGTATCCAATAGTTTCCTTTGGATATCCTATGAAGACACATTTCTCCGATTTGGGTTCGAGCTTATCAGGTTGAAGCTTTTTCTCATAAGCATCGCAACCCCGAACTTTCAAAAACAACAACTTTGGTTTCTTGCCAAACCACAGTTCATAAGGCGTCGTCTCAACGGATTTTGATGGTGCCCTATTTAACGTGAATGCGGCCGTCTCTAGAGCATAACCCCAGAACGATAGCGGTAAATCAGTAAGAGACATCATAGATCGCACCATATCAAGTAAAGTACGATTACGACGTTCGGACACACCATTACGCTATGGTGTTCCAGGTGGCGTGAGTTGCGAAACTATTCCGCATTGTTTCAACCAAACTCGTAACTCAAATATTCTCCTCCATGATCAGATCGTAGGAATTCTATTTTTTTGTTACGATGATTTTCAACTTCACTCTAAAATTCTTTGAACTTTTCAAACGTTTCAGACTTATGTTTCATTAAGTAGATATACCCATATCTGCTTAAGTCATCTGTGAAGGTGAGAAAATAACGATATCCGCCACGAGCCTCAACATTCATCGGACCACATACATCTGTATGTATGATTTCCAACAAATCTGTTGCTCTCTCCATAGTATCGGAGAACGATGTTTTGTCATCTTACCCATAAGGCACGGTTCGCAAGTACCAAGAAATTCATAATCAAGTGGTTCCAAAAGTCCATCAGTATGGAGTTTCTTCATGCGCTTTACACCGATATGACCCAGACGGCAGTGCCACAAATAAGTTGCACTATCATTATCAACTCTGCATCTTTTGGCTTCAACATTATGAATATGTGTGTCACAACTATCGAGATTTAATAAGAATAGACCACTCTTTAAGGGTGCATGACCATAAAAGATATTACTCATATAAATAGAACAACCATTATTCTCTGATTTAAATGAATAACCGTCTTGCATCAAACAAGATCCAGATATAATGTTCATTCTTAACGTTGGCACCAAATAACAATTATTTAGGTCTAATACTAATCCCGAAGGTAGATGTAGAGGTAGCGTGCCGACCGCGATCACATCGACTTTGGAACCATTTCCCACGCGCATCGTCACCTCGTCCTTACCCAATCTTCGCTTAATCCGTAGTCCCTGTTTCGAGTTGCAAATGTTAGCAACAGAACCAGTATCAAATACCCAGGTGCTACTGCGAGCATTAGTAAGGTACACATCAATAACATGTATATCACATATACCTTTGTTCACCTTGCCATCCTTCTTATCCGCCAAATACTTGGGGTAGTTCCGCTTCCAGTGACCAGTCTGCTTGCAGTAGAAGCACTCAGTTTCAGGCTTAGGTCCAGGTTTGGGTTTCTTCTCTTGAGTAGCAACTTGCTTGCTGTTCTTCTTGAAGTTCCCCTTCTTCTTCCCTTTGCCCTTTTTCTTGAAACTAGTGGTCTTGTTGACCATCAACACTTGATGCCCCTTCTTGATTTCTACCTCCGCAACTTTCAGCATTGCGAAGAGCTCGGGAATAGTCTTATTCATCCCTTGCATATTATAGTTCATCACGAAGCTCTTGTAGCTAGGTGGCAGTGATTGGAGAATTCTGTCAATGACGCAATCATCTAGAAGATTAACTCCCAATTGAATCAAGTGATTATTATACCCAGACATTTTGAGTATATGCTCACTAACAGAACTGTTCTCCTCCATCTTGCAGCTATAGAACTTATTGGAGACTTCATATCTCTCAATCCGGGCATTTGCTTGAAATATTAACTTCAACTCCTGGAACATCTCATATGCTCCATGACGTTCAAAACGTCGTTGAAGTCCCGATTCTAAGCCGTAAAGCATGGCACACTGAACTATCGAGTAGTCATCAGCTTTGCTCTGCCAGACGTTCATAACATCTGGTGTTGCTCCAGCAGCAGGCCTGGCACCCAGCGGTGCTTCCAGGACGTAATTCTTCTGTGCAGCAATGAGGATAATCCTTAAGTTACGGACCCAGTCCGTGTAATTGCTACCATCATCTTTCAACTTTGCTTTCTCAAGGAACGCATTAAAATTCAATGGAACAACAGCACGGGCCATCTATCTACAAACAAGCAAGATACTATCAGGTACTAAGTTCATGATAAATTTAGGTTCAATTAATCATATTACTAAAGAACTCCCACTTAGATAGACATCCCTCTAATCCTCTAAGTGATTACGTGATCCAAATCAACTAAACCATGTCCGATCATCACGTGAGATGGAGTAGTTTCATTGGTGAACATCACTATGTTGATCATATCTACTATATGATTCACGCTCGACCTTTCGGTCTCTGTTTTCCGAGGCCATATCTGTATATGCTTGGCTCGTCAAGTATAACCTGAGTATTCCGCTTGTGTAACTGTTTTGCACCTGTTGTATTTGAACGTAAAGCCTATCACACCTGATCATCACGTGGTGTCTCAGCACGAAGAACTTTTGCAATGGTGCATACTCAAGGAGAACACTTCTTGATAATTAGTGAGAAATCATCTTAAAATGCTACCGTCAAACAAAGCAAGATAAGATGCATAAAAGATAAACATCACATGCAATCAATATAAGTGATATGATATGGCCATTATCATCTTGTGCTTGTGATCTCCATCTTCGAAGCACCGTCATGATCACCATTGTCACCGGCGCGACACCTTGATCACCATCGTAGCATCGTTGTCGTCTCGCCAATCTTACGCTTCCACGACTATCGCTACCGCTTAGTGATAAAGTAAAGCATTACAGCGCAATTGCATTGCATACAATAAAGCGAAAACCATATGGCTCCTGCCAGTTGCCAATAACTTGGTTACAAAGCATGATCATCTCATACAATAAAATTTAGCATCATGTCTTGACCATATCACATCACAACATGCCCTGCAAAAACAAGTTAGACGTCCTCTACTTTGTTGTTGCAAGTTTTACGTGGCTGCTACGGGCTTAAGCAAGAACCAATCTTACCTACGCATAAAAACCACAACGATAGTTTGTCAAGTTGGTGCTGTTTTAACCTTCGCAAGGATCGGGCGTAGCCACACTCGGTTCAACTAAAGTTGGAGAAACTGACACCCGCTAGCCACCTTTGTGCAAAGCACGTCGGGAGAACCGGTCTCGCATAAGCGTACGCATAATGTCGGTCCGGGCCGCTTCGTCCAACAATACCACCGAACCAAAGTATGACATGCTGGTAAGCAGTATGACTTATATCGCCCACAACTCACTTGTGTTCTACTCGTGCATATAACATCAACACATAAAACCTAGGCTCGGATGCGACTGTTGGGGAATGTAGTAATTTCAAAAAAAATCGTACGCACACACAAGATCATGGTGATGCATAGCAACGAGAGGGAAGAGTGTGATCTACGTACCCTTGTAGACCGACAGCGGAAGCGTTATGATAACGCGGTTGATGTAGTCGTACGTCTTCACGGCCCGATCGATCAAGCACCGAAACTACGACACCTCCGAATTCTAGCACACGTTCAGCTCGATGACGATCCCCGGACTCCGATCCAGCAAAGTGTCGGGGAAGAGTTCCGTCAGCATGACGGCATGGTGACGATCTTGATGTTCAACTGTCGCAGGGCTTCACCTAAGCACCACTACAATATTATCGAGGTATATGGTGGAAGGGGGCACCGCACACGGCTAAGAAAACGATCACGAGGATCAACTTGTGTGTCTAGGGGTGCCCCCTGCCCCCATATATAAAGGAGCAAGGGGAGGAGGCCGGCCGGCCCTATTGGCACACCAAGGAGGAGTCCTACTCCTACTAGGAGGGGGAAAGGAAGTGGGGAGGGAGAAGAAAAGGGGGGCGCCGCCCCCCCCCCTCTCCTAGTCCAATTCGGACCAGGGGGGAGGAGGCGCGCGGCCCACCCTGGCTGCCCTTCTCTCTCTCCACTAAGGCCCATATGGCCCATTATTTCTCCCGGGGGGTTCCGGTAACCCTCCGGCACTCCGGTTTTCTCCGAAATCACCCGTAACACTTCCGGTGTCCGAATATAGCCGTCCAATATATCAATCTTTATGTCTCGACCATTTCGAGACTCCTCGTTATGTCCGTGATCACATCCGGGACTCCGTACTAACTTTGGTACATCAAAAACTCATAAACTCATATAACTGTCATCGAAACCTTAAGCGTGCGGACCCTACAGGTTTGAGAACAATGTAGACATGACCGAGACATGTCTCCGGTCAATAACCAATAGCAGAACCTAGATGCTCATATTCGCTCCCACATATTCTATGAAGATCTTTATCGGTCAGACCGCATAACAACATATGTTGTTCCCTTTGTCATCGGTATGTTACTTGCCCGAGATTCGATCGTCGGTATCTCAATACCTAGTTCAATCTCATTACCGGCAAGTCTCTTTACTCGTTACGTAATACATCATCTTGCAACTAACTCATTAGTTTCAATGCTTGCAAGGATTGTGTGATGTGCATTACCGAGAGGGCCCAAAGATACCTCTCCGACAATCGGAGTGACAAATCCTAATGTCGAAATACGCCAAACCAACATTTACCTTTGGAGACACCTGTAGAGCTCCTTTATAATCACCCAGTTACGTTGTGACGTTTGGTAGCACACAAATTGTTCCTCCGGCAAATAGGAGTTGCATAATCTCATAGTCATAGGAACATGTATAAGTCATGAAGAAAGCAATAGCAACATACTAAACGATCGGGTGCTAACCTAATGGAATGGGTCATGTCAATCACATCATTCTACTAATAACGGGATCCCGTTAATCAAATGACAACACATGTCTATGGTTAGGAAATATAACCATCTTTGATTAACGAGCTAGTCAAGTAGAGGCATACTAGTGACGTTTAGTTTGTCTATGTATTCACACAAGTATTATGTTTCCGGATAATACAATTCTAGCATGAATAATAAACATTTATCATGATATAAGGAAATAAAATAATAACATTATTATTGCCTCTAGGGCATATTTCCTTCAGTAGGGGGTGGGCTATTTATAGCCACTGGGCAACCCAACCTGGTTTGTCTGAAATGACCCTTGGTCACTAAGGAACTGACACGTGTTCCAACGGTCAGATTTCAAACACACACGACAACTTTACTTGGACTACAGGCAAAGCTGACTTATCCAACTCTGGACAAGATTTGCTCTCATAGTCTTCACTCGAAGACATAGGATTTTGGTTAAGCATCACTTCAGTCATTCTGACTGGTTCTCTTGGACCCCACTTAACAGTACGGTGGTTCCTATGACTCAACAAAGAAAAACACAGAACGACGAAACTGCTAAGTCTTCGCACTCCATAGTCTTCACGCGATGTCTTCTCTTATCATAGTCTTCAATGTGAATGTCTTCACATACCACCTCTGGCTTCAATGTCTTCTTACATTTTTAGGGGTCATCTCTGGTAGGAAAACCGAATCAATGAGGGACTTCTACCTGTGTTATCCTGCAATTCTCACAAACACATTAGTCCCTCAACTAGGTTTGTTGTCAATACTCCAAAACCAACTAGGGGTGGCACTAGATGCACTTACACTTCTTCCGGTGATCTGCCTCGCGTTTGAAATGCTTGCCTTTCTTTCGACATTGATGGTTGGTCGGAAGAAATCAACGATGGCCCAGGTACACATTCTTCCTGCATTTGTCCAGGTATATACTTTCAGTGTCATCTAAACAGTGCGTGCATGCGTGGTATCCTTTGTTTGTCTGTCCTGAAAGGTTACTGAGAGGGGGCCAATCATTGATGGTCACGAAAAGCAACACCTTTAGGTTAAATCCCTCATGTCTGTGCTCATCCCACGTTTGTACACCATTTCCATTCCACAGGTGTAAAAGTTCTTCAACTAATGGCCTTAGGTACACGTCAATGTCGTTGCTGGGTTGCTTAGGGCCTTGGATGAGAACTGGCATCATAATGAACTTCCGCTTCATGCACATCCAAGGAGGAAGGTTATACATACATAGAGTCACGGGCCAGATGCTGTGATTGCTGGTCTGCTCCCCGAAAGGATTAATGCCATCCGCGCTTAAAGCAAACCATACGTTCCTTGGGTCCTTTGCAAACTCATCCCAATACTTTCTCTCGATTTTTCTCCACTACGACCCGTCAGCGGGTGCTCTCAACTTCCCGTCTTTCTTCCGGTCCTCACTGTGCCATCGCATCAACTTGGCATGCTCTTCGTTTCTGAACAGACATTTCAACTGTGGTATTATAGGAGCATACCACATCACCTTCACAGGAACCCTCTTCCTGGGGGGCTCGTCGTCAACATCACCAGGGTCATCTCATCTGATCTTATACCGCAATGCACCGCATACCGGGCATGCGTTCAGATCCTTGTATGCACCGCGGTAGAGGATGCAGTCATTAGGGCATGCATGTATCTTCTCCACCTCCAATCCTAGAGGGCATACGACCTTCTTTGTTGCGTATGTACTGTCGGGCAATTCGTTATCCTTTGGAAGCTTCTTCTTAAATATTTTCAGTAGCTTCTCAAATCCTTTGTCAGCCACAGCATTCTCTGCCTTCCAATGTAGCAATTCCAGTATGGTGCCTTTGTGTTGCCATCTTCGCAATTGGGGTACAACCCTTTTTTGTGATCCTCTAACATGCGATCGAACTTCAGCTTCTCCTTTTGACTTTCGCATTGCGTCCTTGCATCGACAATGACCCGGCGGAGATCATCATCATCGGGCACATCGTCTGGTTCCTCTTAATCTTCAGCAGCTTCACCCGTTGCAGCATCATTGGGCACATCGTTTGGTTCCTCTTGATCTTCACCAGCTCCCCCCGTTGCAGCATCACCGTATTCAGTGGGCACATAGTTGTCATCGTACTCTTCTTCTTTGCCGTCTTCCATCATAACCCCTTTTTCTCCGTGCCTCGTCCAAACATTATAGTGTGGCATGAAACCCTTGTAAAGCAGGTGGGAGTGAAGGATTTTCCGGTTAGAGTAAGACCTCGTATTCCCACATTCAGTGCATGGACAACACATAAAACCATTCTGCTTGTTTGCCTCAGCCGCATCGAGAAACTCATGCACGCCCTTAATGTACTCGGAGGTGTGTCTGTCACCGTACATCCATTGTCGGTTCATCTGCGTGCATTATATATAATTAAGTGTCCAAATTAATAGAAGTTCATCATCACATTAAAACCAAAGTACATACATAGTTTGGTCCCGGGCTAAACCTAGACAAATATTGAGGAAAATGGAGCTTGGAGGTCGAGCTTGGAGAGGAGAAAGCTTAAGTAGTGTGGCTCGGGCATTCCATCGAACACCTTGTGTGCATAGGAGGTGATCTAGAGCACCACCAAGCCCTCCCCTCCCCCTCGGCCAGAAAAAAACAGAGCAGTGTGCTCTGCTCTTACACGAGGGGGTATATATAGGCACCTCATTGGTCCCGGTTGGTGGCATGAATCGGGACTAAAGGGAGCCTTTGGTCCCGGTTCAAGCCACCAACCGGGACCAATGGTGGTGGGTCAGGAGCGAGGCCCATTGGTCCCGGTTCGTCCCACCAACCGGGACCAAAAGGTCCAGACGAACCGGGACCAATGGCCCACGTGGCCCGGCCGGCCACCTGGGCTCACGAACCGGGTCCAATGCCCCCATGGGTCCTGGTTCTAGACTGAACCGGGACTAATGGGCTGACCCGGCCTGGACCGTTGCCCCCTTTTCTACTAGTGCCCGGTGAACTGCATGGTGGCTTGATCGGGTTTGGTTTGTGGAGAAGGAAGAAGGAGAGCAGATGGGAGAGGATGGGGTAGGGGTATGGATGAGGAGGGAGAGGAAGACGATGTGTGTCGCTTAAATAGATCATGTGCGACATGGTTTTCACCGGGTCGAATTAATGAGCGGGCGGCGTTTGGTGGCGCCCCATCGAGGTGTGTACACGAGCGTGGGAAACCAAGGCTTCCATCAAACACTGGATTAATAGCCAGGATGCGACGCGTCTGTGCCATTGGTCGTGGGTCAAGGGGTCACGCCTGCCCGTTCTTCTATCTCGTGCATCAATTGCCATGCTGCAACGTCTCGCACGCGTCTGTGCCGTCATGGGTCAAGGGGACATTTCTCTGCATGTGCTGCCATTTCTCTGTGTGTGCCGCCATGCATGCATGGCAATGTAGCCTGCTGGCTAGGGCCTGGCTAGAGGAGGCAACGTTCGGTCCAAAGGTCTAACGGGTTGGCTTCTTTTACCAGAGCCCAATGGGTAGCCCACGCAGCGTAAAAAACAAGGGCAATGGCTACTGCATGGCACTGCATCCTCTAAAAACCACAACAGCAAATCAGAGCATAGCCCGTGGATCGCTGACGTGGCACTGCATGCTGATCCACACCGTTGAGCGCGTAGTGATCCAGCGATCCAGAGAAGAGGGGGGTTATCCAGAGTTGTCGAATGCAGCCAATCACAGAGCATCACACGGATCAGTGACGTGGCCCTAGCGCCTGATCCAGACCGTTCACTAAGAGGGATCTAGTGGCTCGGAAGGATGCGTGGTTTCAGAAGGGGTTATGAAGGGTTATAAGGGGTTATGAGAGGGTTTTGAGAGGGTTTTGAGGGCTAGGGTTGAGCATAACTAATTCAAAAAAATCATAAAAATATGAAACTTTCACCCATCATCATATTATGTGAGTGAGTTGCTGGGAAAAATAAGAAATTTGGTCTATGGGTATTTTCATGAAAAACC
This sequence comes from Triticum dicoccoides, assembly GCF_002162155.2. Classification (NCBI taxonomy): domain Eukaryota; kingdom Viridiplantae; phylum Streptophyta; class Magnoliopsida; order Poales; family Poaceae; genus Triticum; species Triticum dicoccoides. The sequence continues at coordinate 643,638,195 of NC_041388.1, read as the reverse complement.
CTTCACAAAACATAGCTATCATGAACGAGGTTACATGGGATTCAAGCTAGGGTTGAGCATAACTAATTCAAAAAAATCATAAAAATATGAAACTTTCACCCATCGTCATATTATGTGAGTGAGTTGCTGGGAAAAATAAGAAACTTGGTCTATGGGTATTTTCATGAAAAAACCTTCACACAACATAGCTATCATGAACGAGGTTGCATGTGATTCAAGCTAGGGTTTAGGGCTAAGCTTGTCATAATTTATCCAAATGATCATATATTTGGCATGGACCCTATATTTGCACACTAGATGTCAAGTTTTCATTTTTGGCTCATTTATAAAAGGTCGAAATTTTTTGCTTAGAAATGGGGTGTTTAGCCTAGCTTCGGAGCTCATTGAGGCAAGTTTTTCAAATCAACAATAAGTGCTCGGATTGATCGCTTAGCATGCATATGACTAATATTAAAGCATTGTACCATCAATACCACATATTAAACAAATTTAAATAGCATTACACAGATGTCAGTTTACACAAATTGAGACAAGTTTATTATTCTACAACACACGTCACCATTACACAAGTTTGACAAATGAAGTTTTCACTTCTTCTTAGCACTCGATTTCTTCTTCTTACCACTTTTTGATCGTACGACACCTAGCTCACTCAAAAGCTTGATTTTCATAACTGGACTAGCTAGGACAGCTAGAGTTGGCACCACACCATCTACATGAGGCTCAGTTTTCACAACAACTCTAGTAGCTTCAATTGGTAATACAACTTGCAATATAGGCTCAGTTTGCATCACAGCTGCCGCAATAGCTTAAGTTTGTAGAACATCTTCAGTTTCAGTTTCAGTTTGCAGAATATCTGCCACAACAGCTTCAGTTTGCACCATATTCTGCACCACGTCATCATCCAAATGTTGGTCATGATGCATCACAAGATCAAAGACTACCTCATTTGCATCACAACATCATCCAACTCTTGCTCATTTTGCACCACAACATCATCCAACTCTTCCTCATTTTGCACCGAAGCATCATCCTACTCTTGCTCATTTTGCACCGCAACATCATCCAACTCTGGTTCATCACCATAACCTCTCTTTTTTGTACAGCCATTGATTCTTGCCTTTTTGATTGCCCAGCAATCTTCAACAACAAGGGGTTGACCTCCACGCTTCCTCCTGGAAAAAAAGCTTGTAATTTGGCTAGTAATTAAATACAACAACCAAATTAAAAAACCACAAACGTAAACATACTTTGGCCTTTCAGGAGTGTAACGACATTTTGGAGATCATTTTCAGTGCCCAAGTTCCTGGCACAACTTGCATCTATTTTTGTTACCTTTTTGGGACCTTTTTGACTTTGCATCCTTCTTCCCCTTCCCCTTTTTACTACTCCCATCTTTCTCAAACCATGCCTTGAATCTACTCTCTTTAGGCCTGCCAGCTTTTCTTTTTGTTAGGGGAGGACACATGGAAAATTCAATTTCCATTTCAGGCCGCTGAGACTGATCTGTAAGTGCTGGAATTGGAGTTGCATATGCAGCCTTTAATCTTGCCACTGAGTAGTATTCATGCAAGTATGGGTGCATGTTTATCTTGGGTTGGGAGGCCAAGAAAAGTATGGCATGGTCACAAGGTTTCCCGGTGTGTTGACACTCGAGGCAAGTGCAGTCATGCAACTCAGATTTAACAACATGCCTCCTTCCAGTCTTGGTATCTCTAACTTCCGCACCCCACAATGAAGATTTTTCAACAGACAAATGTGTAAGATTCCTGCTCCTGTTCGCCACCTATTGTACCATCGCAGGAAGCTTATCCCCTTGCAGACAATCACCAATGCTTCTTCTCAATTCCCACATGCGCATGATCATGATCCTGATCTGGTCAACCATGTCATGCACAGGCAAGTTCTTTAACTACTCTATCTTGTTGTTAAAACTTTCTGCCAAGTTATTGTTGATATGATCACACTTGATGGCACTGTTAAATCTTGACCTGTACCACAATAGAGAATGATATGTGTTCAACCATGGACCAAACTCATTGCATGCTGCTTTTATCTTATCAAGATGATATGAATGTGTTTGTTTAGTGTAAGATCTTGCTGCTGGCCACATTCTCCCAAATTCTCCCTCTCTGAATTTTTTGATCAAATTCATCCACATATGGCAAAAGCACTCCCTCTGCTCACAATGAGGAAAAACATTCTTCACTGCATTTTCTAGCCCTTTACATGCACCTGTGTGTACAGCCAAAGGAGACACTGGTCCTATGCATCTTTTCAACTGCATCATGAACCATGTCCATGAAACCACTATCTCTGACTGAAACAAACCAATAGTAATAGGGAACATCCAGTTATGTCCATCTAAAGCATTGCATGTTGCCAATTGACCATTCCATTTTCCTGTCAAAAAAGATGAGTCTATGCTCAAATATGAACGGCCCCCTTCTTTGAAGCCATCTATGCATAAAGCCATAAAGAACTTGGAGAAAAGAACTCTACCATCCTATGTTACCTGAGTATCTATCTCCACAACACTGCTAGGTGACCTCTTTTGCACCTCTTATTTGAAGTTATAAAGCATCCTAAAAGTATTTGCCCAATCACCATATAATTCTTTCATTGCCCTCTGTTTTGCTTTCCACACTGTGGTATACTTCACCATAATGGGGTACTGCTTTTCCAAGTCCATTTTAAGTTTCTTTGTTGTAGTGTTTTGTTTCTTGGCTAAAATTGGAGTGATCTTTTCTGCAATCCAAAGCTGTGATGTCATGGTTGATACTCTCTGTGAACTTGTAATACAAGTATGTGGATTTGGGATTTGATTAACCCTAATGGTACTTCCATCAGGTTGAATTCTAGCAGATATGTACCACTTGCAAGGCCTGACACTTCCATCGAAACATCTGCACCTTGCATAAAATTTCTTTCTGTCAGTCCACATAGTCTTGGCATCAAACTCATGTTTGACTGCATAAGTCTTGAAACACATCCTAAACTCCTTCATGCTTGGGAACAACTTGCCTACTTCAATAACAGGATTTTCTTTGTCATACACACTTACAAGCTCATCTTCATGTGCATCATCTGCATCATCTTTCATCAGCTGTCCATCCACATCTTCACAAGCATCTCCGTTAGCATCATTAGGAAAACTATATTCATCCTTGTCTTCCTCATCTTGATCATCTACTGGATCTACTGGAATGCCAAATTTTTTGGCCATCTCAGTGTCAGCCATTGGTGCAATGACCAAATCAGTAGTGTCTTCTAATTGTACTGAATTTCAATCAACACAAACAACCCTTGCAGCACCATCACAACCCTCTTCTACATCTTGATCAACCCTCCCTATTACAGTCACTTCACCCATAAACATGGGTGTTATTTGTCTCTGTGAGGCCCAATCATCATCTACCATCTGTGAAGCCAACTTTGAGGGCACATATCCAACCTTAGAATCTGATTTCAGATCAACGAGCTCTGCATGAAAGGTAGTCTGTTTGCTTGCCCAGCCGTCTTGCCGATCGATTTCATCAACCATCTCCTCACCATTCTCAATTCTCACATACTCACCCTTCCAATTATCAAACCATAACAATGCTACCTCCTGCTCTGGACCCCAAAAAATGCTCTCCCCAATTTTCTCCACGACATTTCTCACGGCCCTCCCTTCCATGCTCTGTATTTCCTGAGGATCAATCTCTGCACATTCAACCTCCCATTTCATAATGGTATCTCTCTCTATGTCTCACACGCTACCATCACCTAGCTTCACCTTAGAGGAAAGAATTCGACAGTGAATTCGAATGTCCTACCCCCGTTTGTCAATGGCGGGCAGTGTGAGCTAGCGGAAGTAGACGACGCACAAATCGCATAGGTTGGAAAGTATGCACATACCTAGTCGACGTTGTTGTCTCTGGCGGCTCCATCGCGGTCAGCCCCCTCCCCCGCACCCAAATCTGGATCAAATCGACCAAAAACAGAGGAAACAGAGGCGATGCGGTGAGATCTAACTCGACAAGAAAGGGAACATGACAAGGGTTCAGGATTTACTCACCACATCTGCCGCCGGCGCCAAGAACGACAGCTCCACCGCTACTATCACTGAGAAAAAAAGCTCTGGTGTAGTCGCCGGCTCACCGCCGAGAACGAAGAGGAGGAGCAATGGGTCACTGCTCACCTAATTCACACAGGCACAGAGGCACATCTCACCTGATGCACTGCCAAGTGGGGTCGTAACTAGATGCTCTGTCAAGTGAGACCCACATGTCTTAAACATAATCTCACAGCCGTTGACGACCATTTTAATCGCCCCAGTGGGCCTTGGCTATTTGGGCTTCTGAAGCGTTGCACTACAGCTATTTTCGTCAACCATGTCGCACTCCTTCCAATTCACGTGAAATGTGTTCCACAGGAGCTATTGGCCCTTGGAACAAGACGATTCCCAAGAGATGGCGAGTTTTTCTTTGGCTTTCTCACAAAGGGCGCTTGAACGTAAGAATTGTCATACTTCAGAAGCAGTGGAAGAATATTGAGCATCCTTTCTGTAATCTCTGCCCCACAGAGGAAAGTATAGATCATATCATTTTAAGATGCACGCCCGCCCACTCTGTGGCAGAAGCTGGAGGTATCTCAGCAAACAACAACATCACATTCCCTGAAGGATTTTGTGCTCAAAATGAGAGCAATCAGCCACCATTGGGTTGTGCTGGTCGATGCTTGTGCAACTCAGCTCTGGAAGGTGTGCAACGCTAGAGTGTTTGACAAAGTAAAGATGATGCATGCTCTTCCTGGGCTGCTGTCACGGAAATGCTCCGACTGTGGTGCTCTAGAAAGAACAGCTGTTATTTGCAGGTTTTCCTTCGGTGCAAGGCATATTCTTTATCGACCGCCTCTTGGGCTTGTTCCTCTCGTCCTCCTGTTGTTTTCTTTGCATTCACTAGTGCAGAACCGGGCAATAGCACCGGTTCGTAAGGCCCTTTAGTGCCGGTTCCATAACCGGCACTGAAGTGTGGGCACTAAGCCCCCCCCCCCCTTTAGTACCGGTTCAGCACGAACCGGTGCTAAAGGGAAACCACGTGGCACGAGCCAGCTCCGGGGGCTGGGAGCCCTTTAGTACCGGTTGGTAACACCAACCGGTACTAAATGTTTGTGAGTTTTTGTTTTATTTTGTATTTTTCAATTAAATTTGTGTTATCAATTTAATTTAGGATTGTTTTACGTTATAATGAGTTGTAATTGTCATCATCATCATCCTCATCATTGTATATTAATAAATAAATAAACTCTAGCTAGCTAAAAATCATCGTAGTCGTCTAATTACCACTATTTAATCATCATAGTCATTACCGCTAGCTATCTAATCATCACCAACACTGGCTAGCTTAAAGAGGAAACATTCACTTTGTAATAGAAGCAAAGATATCATCGAGTTCAACATAATCATCACCAACATCGAAGTTTAGGACACGGACATGAGACACTAATTAAGAGCATGAACTAGTGCTGCTCCCTCTCAGGTAGAATAGCATAGAACATGTATAGCTCTCCTGATTCATCATACTGGAGCATGCAGATGAATCTGTCTCCTAATCTTGGGTTGCGCTTCTCCTTGCTGCCCCCTAGTACTTCTCTGCGATCGTTAACAATTTTGCTCCAATCTTTCACTATTAAGCATTCTTCGCTTTCAGAAATCCTGAATGCACTCATGTGCAATGTAGGATATCTTGGCCGTAAGCTAACCATTGACATGTCACCTTTAGTCTCGATCCACTGAGGCACAACCGTCATCGAAAGTCCCTGTTGAAGAACATCGTATAGTAATTAATATACTAAGCAATGAAAGTTTAGCTTCAAAAATAATGTATGCAAAAGATGCACTAATTAAGGACAAATAGTTAAAATCTTACCATCTTTCGATTATAGATGTGACCGTAGTTCAATACGATCACCATTGGTCGCATGTTTTGAGTACTAACATTTCTAAGTTCAGGAAAAAAAATTGTCTTGACAGTATTAAGATCCTCAAGCCATGAAACATAATGACTTATCTCCTCGCAGTTTAGTTGAGCCCCGGGGCAGTAGTAGGTCCTGTCTACCATGTTTGCTTGAACCGAAATAAGCTGACAATACAAATTAGTTGTCAACTATTTTTGAATAAACTGTATCAAAGACATAAACATATGCATGCATGGTTGAGAAAAACTCACATAATGATAGAACTGGAGGTGTTTGCACATCGACCCAGATGTCTATATTACCTTCAATATCATCTTCCGGACGAATATCAAAGGTGACAACCATACCGGGCTCAAATGCATAAGCCTTGCATAGTGCTTGCCAAGTTTTGCATTCAAAATGGGTGTATGTGTCTCCATTATATAATTTGACGTTGAAAGTATACCCATGCTCCGTCTTCAAGTAAACTCTCTTTACCTCCATATCATCTATAGCACTAAAACCTATCTTATCCAAGACAAAAATTCTTGCATGGCAGGGGATGCGCTAGTAGAATAATAAAAATTTAAAATTATAAGTTGAAGCAAATGAAGCATAAGTTTTGTATTCAAATAATAATTGACAAAGTGACTTACTGTGTCAACTTCGAATGTCTCATCCAGCTTGATGCTGAAGCGCCTACCATCAACAAGGAAATTTCTGTCGCACAGGCCGCGCTGGTCTTCACAGTGTTCGCACATAATGAAATCTTTTTCGTCGTTAGATGACATTTCCTATGTTCATATAGGTGAAACATTAAACACCTATTACAAATTAGTTGTCAACTATTTTTGAATAAACTGTATCAAATCTCAGATACCTAAATTTTCTTACTAAAAATAAACTAGTTATATTAATTATTGAACTAGTTCAAATCTCATATACCTAAATAAACTAGTTCGACAATTTTCTTACTAAAAATAAACTAGTTATATTAATTATTGAACTAGTTCAAATCTCATATACCTAAGTAAACTAGTTCGATAATTTTCTTACTAAAAATAAACTAGTTATATTAATTATTCAACTAGTTCAAATCTCTAGTTCGACAATTTTCTATCTATCTAACATTCGACATTAATCAAACATTGGATCATCTAATTAACTTTTCTAAAAAAACAGAAAATAAGTAAAAAAAATGTGTGTGTATGTGTGTGTGTATGTGTGTGTAGTGTGTACGTGTATATGTGTGTGTATGTGTGTATGTGTGCGGCCCCGTACGCCGCCGCCCCATACGTACGAGCGGGGGCGCCGGCGTACGGGGCGGGGGCGGGGGCGTACGTACGGGCGGAGGCGCCGCTGTACGAGCCAGATGCGACGACAACGGACGGCGGCGCGGCGGGTATACGCGAGAGCGAGAGACGTACGGGACCGCGGCGGGACAACGACGGCCGGTGGCGCGCGGCGTTCGGGGCGGCGCCGCGAGACGGCGACGACGACAGTCGGCGGCGGGGACAGCGACGACGACGACGGATGACGGGCGACGGACGGCGAGGACGGGTTCGAGCGGCGCGCGAGAGGTTGGAGACGAAAGAAGTGGGGAGATCTAACTGAATTTTCGTAAGTGTTGTATATATAGGAGAGGCCTTTAGTACCGGTTGGAGCCACCAACCGGTACTAAAGGCCAACTTTGGCCAGGCCAAGAGGCGGGAAGAGCAGACCTTTAGTACCGATTGGTGGCTCCAACCGATACTAAAGGGTGGTCTTTAGTACCGGTTGGAGTCACCAACCGGTACTAAAGGCCTCGCACTGCCACCCCAAAGTTTAGTCCCACCTCGCCGGGCGAAGGGCAGTCGCACTGGTTTATAAACCCAGCCGCGGCTACCTCTTCGAACTCTTCTATATAGCAGGCTTGTGGGCCTAAACTCTGCGCGCTGCCCTCTAAGTCTACTGGGCCTTTAAGGCCTATAATTGCACGCATGTGGGCCTAGTAGGCCCACAGGCCAGCGCCCCAATTTTTTTATAGTTTTTTTTCTTTTCTGCTTTATTTTCTTCTATTTATTTCTGCGTAGTTTTTTGTATAGTTTATACTTTTCTGTTATATTTATTTTCTTCTATTTATTTGTGCGTAGTTTTATTCATCTAGTTTGCCAAAATTCAACATTTTCAGAGTTCATTTTGTAGTGATTTTCAATTTCACGGTCATTTTATGAACGATTGAAAAATAGCAAATATAATTTTTTTTCTTTTCTGCATTATTTTTTCTTCTATTTATTTCTGAGTAGTTTTTTCTTTTCTGCTATATTTATTTTCTTCTATTTATTTTTGAGTAGTTTTTTATATAGTTTTTTTCTTTTCAGCTATAGTTTTTTTCTTTTCTGCTATTTTTTCTTTTCTGCTATTTTTTCTTTTCTGCAAAACTTGATGGTCAAAGTCTGGAGTTATAACCAAAGTTTAAAAAAAGAAATGCCGACGTGCAATTAGTTTTTGCCATAACAGAAGAAGTCCGGAGTTGTAATAAGTTATTAAAAATAAAAAAGAGGTGCAATGCTCATTAATTTGCTTCAAGCCTTTCAGAATAGTGTAAACTGCACTGCGCGTAGCTCCGTGCAATCTACCATATTCCTGAAGGCTTGAAGCTAAGCAACGTGAGCATTGAGCCTCTTCTTCATTGTCTCTGCACTCAGGGCTTATAAACAGCTCCTAGTCCCTCTCTCTTGGCGAGGTGGGACTAAAAACAGCTTGCCATAACCTCATTAGTACCGGTTCGTGGTACGAACCGGCACTAAATGGTGATGGTGGGGCCATAGCTTGACCGCAGGCTGACACAGCCTCTTTAGTACCGGTTTGTGGCATGAACCGGTACTAAATGTTCACCACGAACCGGTGCTATTGATCGCCGCCACGAACCGGTGCTATTGTACACATTAGTGCCGGCTGAAATTCAAACCGGCACTATTGTGCTTCACGTTTGACCCTTTTTCTACTAGTGATTGCTTGGATGCGGTGATCCCATCGGCATCCTTTTGTACTCAAACAATCCTCAGACCTTTTGGTCTGGATTTGGAATATATAAGGTAGACTGCGGCCTGCCTTTTTATCCAAAAAAATCTCTAACTTGCATGTCGTTGCAGTGATGTGGGTGCCATCGCTGTTCGGGCTCGTGCCAGGCGCCGTGATGGATAGACGCGCCAAATTGACATTGTTGTAGTTTTCCACGGAGATATGAATTTGTTGGTTGTCTATAACTTCCAGGTTCTCCACCGTGAGATTGTCACACTGGTGAAACGTAAGAGCTGTAGGGTCGCAGTGCATGGAAAGCCTTGTTAGTTTTGCATGAGTTCTGCCACCAAATGTCTCCGTTGCCATTGATATTTGATGGTGCCGCCGCCAGTGATGGTGAGGCCGGTGATGTGCTTGATCATGATCCAGTGCCTCATGTTGTCCTCATTCCAGGCGGATCTGCTCCGAGGAGCCACCAGTGTGCCCTTCACCATGAAGGTGACTCTGGATATGCATGGCCCTGAGAATGTAATGGACTTGAGAAGGTAGCTCTTGCCCTTGGGAATGAGCAGCACGGCTGGACGGGAAGAGGAGCACGCCGCATTCTTGGCCAGCGCCTGCGTGTCGTCGTGCTTCCCATCGGCACGGGCACCGTAGTTGTCTACGACGAAAACGTTCTTCTCAGTGGAGCTGTTGAGCGAGCTCCGTCCGAACGCAGAATCACCATGTTGTGTGCACTGCATGCCCGATATCCAGGACAGGTGTCGTGGTATTTCTCACGGGGGGCTTGCGAGTCGACAGATGCCACAAGGGCTTAGTGTGTGGGTAAGACTGCTGCTGATAGGCCCGGGAGCGGGTATGCGAGTAGCACGCGGTGGTTTACCCAGCTTCGGAGCTCTCCGGAGAGATAATACTCCTACTGCTGCATGTCTGAGTGTATCTGATATATCTAGTACAGAGTTGCTCCTGAAGCTGTATCTGGGATCAGTGCCATAGGCATCTGACTTGGTAAATGCATGTATGTGGTATGCTAGTGGCCGGCCATGTATGGCCATGGCTTGCGGCCGTGAGTGTGTGTGAGTGTCCCTCCTACTGGATGGATGGACGAGTGCCCCTTTTATAGTGTGGGATAGCTTACTATGTAAGCTATGTGGGTAGGCATGGGTAAGGCATGGTGCATGTCATGCTTGTCCCCTGGGTCACTTCATAAATAGTGCCAGGGGACAAGTGACACTGTACATGATGTCGTCGCGGTACGGTTGTCTTGTCCGCGGTATGGCCGTCTCATCGGTGTCTTGTCGATGTCGGGTCGGGCTGCAGTCGGCAGCCGGCTGGTTGGCGCAGTCGGCAGCCAGCTGGTTGGCGCAGTCGGCAGCCGGCGAGCAGGCTGAGGGGCTTTGGTAGCCCCGATGTCTTGAAATATTGTCTTGCCGTCTTCGGGGTATCCGTGTCCAATTACTCCGACAGTAGCCCCCAAGCCTCCGGGCAACTTGGCAAAGTTGGGCGGAGGTTTTTTGGCGAGTGTTCATGGAAATGATCATAAAAAAGGACAAAGTTAGTCCATGCAGATATATCATATGTTTGCTTTTAGTATTGCAAGTTTTATGCGGAGGGTGCCGACTCGGTTTCGTCCAAGCCCCCTTAATCTTTTTCGTGTTCCCTCTGCTTTTTGGCTTGTGCTCTTGCTTGCCGAACAGCCGCTCTGCGGTCTGTGGCTAAGAGTGGGCCGCGAAGTGGAGTGTACAGTACTTAGAGTCTAGGAGCAGATTCAACCGAGTAGATACTTGTAAAGGAAACGGCCGGATCGCCTGATCCATTTTTCTTCCCGGGCGTTTTTCGCGTGGGTGGCCTCCAGCGTTCACTCTTGCTAGTCGGACAGCCGCTCTGCGGTCTGTGACTAAGAGTGGGCCTTTGGTACCGCGCACGGTACTAAGCCGTCTGCGGGAACTAACGTCTCAGGCCAAGCGGCCAGCCCCCGGGCCAACTTTGGCTGGCGCCGGGGCGAACAGTGATGCTACTGTAACAGAAAAAATGCGGAGATAGTACCCGAGCATCGCTCGGGGTTATCCGTGCTTGCGTGATGCAAAAATATGCGGGCGAGGAGCTCACATTGATTTTCGTGTAGTCGCGGTCGTCGAAGACAGCCGACGCGACTCGGCGATCGCGGAGCATGTCGGCGCACCCGCTGGGTGCAGCTTTCGAGCCCCCGGGTGCTCGAAGGGGGGTCCCGGCCGGTCAGGCTCGACCGGCCAGGCGGCGAGGCGTCTTGCAACGCCCTTTTTCTTCTTTTCCTCTTCTGCCGGCTGCTGGCGGCCGAACAGAATTTTTCTCTTGTCTGCAATCTTCACGGGGGCGCGTCAGCGCACCCGCTTGGTGTAGCCCCCGAGATTCGGGCCGACTGCTGAGCAGTCGGGCCGGATCTCCCTGCAACTACTTTGTCTTTTCTCTCGCGGGGGCGCGTCAGCGCACCCGCTGGGTGTAGCCCCCGAGATTCGGGCCGACTGCTGAGCAGTCGGGCCGGATCTTCTGGAAACTACCTTGTCTTCTTTCTCGCGGGGGCGCGTCAGCGCACCCGCTGGGTGTAGCCCCCAAGATTCGGGCCGACTGCTGAGCAGTCGGGCCGGATCTTCCGGCAACTACCTTGTCTTCTTCTTTTTCGCGGGGGCGCGTCAGCGTACCCACTGGGTGTAGTCTCCGAGATTCGGGCCGACTACTGAGCAGTCGGGCTGGATCTTCCGGCAACTACCTTGTCTTCTTCTTTTTCGCGGGGGCGCGTCAGCGCACCCGCTGGGTGTAGCCCCTGAGATTCGGGCCGACTGCTGAGCAGTCGGGCCGGATCTTCCGCAACTACCTTGTCTTCTTCTTTTTCTTCTTCAGACGGCTGGGCGGGCGGACCCCGACACAGCAGTCGGGCTCTTTGTAGCCGGCCAGGTAGCCAACGGTCGGACGCACATTTCTTTTCTCTCTCTTTTTTTTTCTTTTTTTTGGCAGTCGGCCACTTGTTTTTCAGCCGACTTGATGGGAGCAGCCGGCTGTGGGCACCCGGCCACTTCTTTTCCAGCCGGCCTTTTTTCTTTTGCAGTCGGCCCTTTGACTTTTCTTTCTTTTCTTTCATTGCCCTGAGCAGTCGGCAGGAGCGGGACGGCAGTAGCTGGCGTCTGGGTCACGGCAGAAGCCGGCAGGCCGAGAAGCGGGCGGAAGCCGGCCAGCGCGGGAGCCAGCCGGCCGGGGAGCGGGGGAGCCGGCCAGGGCGAAGCTGGCAGGCCGGGGTGCGGAGGAGCCGGCAGGCCGAGTTGCAGGGGAGCCAGCCAGTGTAGGAGCCGGCCGGCCGGGCGCGCGCGTAGCTGGTGGGCCGGCGGGAGTCCCGCAGGTGCGTAGCCGCAGGCGCGGCTTGGGCAGCAGTCGGCGCTGCGGCGATGCGGAGCCGACCCGACATAGGCCGAGTGGCGGAGGTGGCTCGGAGCAGAAGCCGGCGAGGGGCGGCGAGGCGTGCGGAGCCAGCTGCGGACCGACGAGGTGGAGGCGGCCCAGCGCAGCCGGGTCGTTGGGGAGGCGCGAACGCGGCGCTGCGGGCAATTGGAGCCGGCTGCCGGAGGCGCGTACGAGATGCCGGCAAGGCCGGCTGGCGGATGGGGCCAGACCTGGAGCAGGTCTGGGCGGGCGCGCGGATACGGAGGAAGCCGGCCGCGGGGCGAAGCCGGCGGAGCGAGGAGTCGACTGGAGCCGGCGCACCCAGGCGCAAAGGCGGCTGATGCGAGCGCGTGGAGGCGGAGCAGCCGGCCGGCGAGCGGGCGCGGCAGCGACGGAGTCGTCACAGGGCCGGCGCGCACGGGAGGAGTAAGCGGAGCCGGTGGCGAGATGTGTCCGGCCAGCGCACGTAGCCACATCCCGCGGGCGCTTGCACGGGGCAAGCTAGCTAGCTAGCATGCATGCAGCCTAATCCATTGGGTTTGCTAGCTAGCTAGCTAGCCATGCACGAAGGCGTGTACTTACAGGAGCGATAGCAAGGCGTGGTCGTAACTGCAGCTACAGCGAAACGCTGCATGGCAGCGACACCTACAGCGATGCGAGCATGCAGCTACAACAAGCGGCGGGCAAGCTCACAGTGGAGGCAGGAAAAGAGCCATGGGAGTGGAGGAGGCAGTGAGCGCAGCCACGGAGGCCGGAGCAAGGCGCTGCGCGGAGGAAAACAGACGCAAGCGGCGAGGGGACGATCATGGCCGACCGAAGCTAGGCCCCGCGTGCGGCGCGCGCGCGGACGGATGGCCGGCGCTGCATTGGTGATGACGAAGATGGCGAAGCCGACGGCGAGGGCGCGCCGTCCCGCACGGCCGCTCCGGGGGCGGGTCGAAGTCGAGCCCCCGAGCGCTACCGGAGAGACAGCGCGACACCGTGGCGGAAGCGATGAAGAAAAAAGGGTCCCGCCCGGACAGCGAAACCAGCAGCAGCGTGGTAGTGTAGTAGTAGTACCGCCCCATGGTGGGCGCCAACTGTCGTGGTATTTCTCACGGGGGGCTTGCGAGTCGACAGATGCCACAAGGGCTTAGTGTGTGGGTAAGACTACAGCTGATAGGCCCGGGAGCGGGTATGCGAGTAGCACGCGGTGGTTTACCCAGCTTCGGAGCTCTCCGGAGAAATAATACTCCTACTGCTGCATGTCTGAGTGTATCTGATATATCTAGTACAGAGTTGCTCCTGGAGCTGTATCTGGGATCAGTGCCATAGGCATCTGACTTGGTAAATGCATGTATGTGGTATGCTAGTGGCCGGCCATGTATGGCCATGGCTTGCGGCCGTGAGTGTGTGTGAGTGTCCCTCCTGCTGGATGGATGGATGAGTGCCCCTTTTATAGTGTGGGCTAGCTTACTATGTAAGCTATGTGGGTAGGCATGGGTAAGGCATGGTGCATGTCATGCTTGTTCCATGGGTCACTTTATAAATAGTACCAGGGGACAAGTGACACTGTACATGATGTCGTCGCGGTACGGTTGTCTTGTCCGCGGTATGGCCGTCTCGACGGTGTCTTGTCGATGTCGGGTCGGGCTGCAGTCGGCAGCCGGCTGGTTGGCACAGTCGGCAGTCGGTTGGTTGGCGCAGTCGGCAGCCGACAGGCAGACTGAGGGGCTTTTCTAGCCCCGATGTCTTGAAATATCGTCTTGCCGTCTTCAGGGTATCCGTGTCCAATTACTCCGACAACCGGCCAGGTGAAAAGGTGCGCCAACTTGAAGGTCCATTGGCAGGTTTTTCACGAGAAAAATATTTCAGATCTGCTGCAGCCATGCCCATGCGTGTGTGCTGCTTCTGCTACCTCTATCTCTGTCTGCCAAAAGTAATACTGACATTGGACTGCGGTGACCAAAATAGCATTTGTCCAAGCCAACAAAAAGACCACCACTCGAACGTTCAGAAGTGTTGAGTATCGTGATTATTAAGAAAGCTAAGATAGTGTAGCATATTATTCTATCTTAACTTGTACTTCAATATAATCATGTACTTCTATATATATGCTCATCAGACTTAAGCAATACAACAACTATTCCCACATCTAACTTGGTATCAGTTTCCGGGTTCTAAACCCTAGCCACCGCCGCTTCCGCACCCACGCGCCACCCTCGGGGCGGTCGGCCTCCATGACCGCCGCCGGGGGCCGTGCCGTCCGTACCTAGGGTTCGTCCGCCGTTGTGTTGACCGACTGCCCTAGAGAGTCTTTTTCCCGAGCCCTTACTCCAGGGTTTTTTTCGCTCTCTCGCCGGTCGTTTTGATCGGCATTTTTCTTTTTGCTTTTCCAATCTATGCTTGACCGGTTTACGTCACCCGCCGACGTCGTTGACCACCGTGCGTCTCTACTCCGACACCGGCGTGACCGGCCGGCCTCTTCACCGACCCGGCGGCCCCGCGCGACAGGCAGCCCCTAACGACCGTCGTCCGTGCGTCTGCCCGCCCGTCGCCCCGATCCGGCGGCCTCGCGCGACAGGCAGCCCCTCACGGCCGTCGTTCGCGTGTCGGGCCGCTCGTCGACCTACGCCGGTCGTCACCGCCCTATCCCCGAGTTCAGTGCGCACCTCCACCGATCGAGCAACGGGCTGCCGCTGCGTCGCCCCATCAGGCCGCAGCGCCGCCGCCCCGTGGTTCTCCCCGTGGCTGCACCGATCCACGCCGCCGCAGCATCGCCCCTTTGGGCTGTAGCGTCGCGGAACGTGGTCCCCGCCGCCGCCCTGAGGCTGTTCCCGTGGTTGCACCACTTCGCATGCTGCCGCTGCGTCGCCCGTTCAGGCCGTAGTGCCGCGACTCGCGGTCAACCGCCGCACCGAGGCCGTCTGCTCCAGGCTGTCCCTGAGGCTACACCGACCCTCGCGCTGCCGTTGCGTCGTCCCGTTGGGCCGTAGCGAGCGTGACACGCGATCCCTACAACCGCCCTGAGGTCTTCCCCGGCGTCGCCCCAACCAGCCCGTCGCCGTTGTGTCGCCCCTTCGAGCCATAACGCTGTGGCCCGCGGTCCACCGCCGTCCACGCGCGTTGACTTCCACATGATATGCGTCGCGCGGCCTCCCCTAGCGCAGGAATATCACCGTCTGCGCCGGTCTTCGTCACGCCGTCGGATACATTATCGCCTACTTCGAGGACCGCCGCCACGCTCCTTCTCTAGCCGCCGCCGCTTCCTCGTTAGGCCGCCGCCGCCGCTGCACTTCTTCCGCGGCTCCACGGCGACTACCTCGACACCGGCGACCCCCGACTCGACACCGACCATGACGTTCTTCGCACGGCTACCTCGACTACGGCTACACCACATACGCTCTCGGCTACCTCGACAAACGGCACAAAGGGCTACCGCCTTGCTTGAGCAACCTC
>NC_041388.1:643620466-643622222 GCF_002162155.2 Triticum dicoccoides | reverse complement strand
AGGTTTATTCTCCAGTCTCACCGTCTGCGTCGCTACCGTTGTGACTGCGGGGGGATGTTGAATATCGTGATTATTAGGAAAGCTAGGATAGTGTAGGATATTATTCTACCTTGACTTGTACTCCAAGATGATCATGTACTCCTATATATATACCCATGAAGCTCAAGCAATACAACAACTATTCCCACATCTAACTAGAAGAAGAGAAGGCAAATTCAGAGAAACTGGAGCCACAGATTTCAGCAACCAAACTCGCATCAAACACTGACATCTTGTGGTCTCTTGCAAGCACACCAAACTAATAGCATTTTGCCAAACGCACGATCTGGCAGATCATTCGCACACCACCAGTTCATTTGCACGTTTAAGGCATGTGGCGGCCTGGATATTTGCGGTAAAATGGTGCATACGGCAGAAAGAAATACGATTGTTAGGTCAACTCTAGCCGATCCCCTATCCGGCTATAGAGCAGGATAATTTCGGTTTTACTTCTTTATGCCACACCTAGCCGAAGTCCTAAACCGAATAGAGGAGGATAAATTTTAATCCTCATCCTATCCAGCGCCTATATTTACTCGGCCGCTATTGTTTGGAGTAAAAAATCCCCTCTCCCCCACTGCCTCACCCACCCCACTCCCGAGCTGCATCTATGGAAGCGCCAGCCTTCCCGCCCCAGCCGGCCACCACCCGCCACCGCAGATGCTTCGTAGGCCATGCTGCGGTCCTCGCCCACCCGGATTTGAGCCTCTCTCTCGCACCGTCGCCGGCGTAGAATTGGCAGATCTATGGTTGCCGCCGCCTCCGCCGGATTTGACGCATCCGGTCGCCGCAACTACGCCTTTGTCATGGATTGGCTGAGTACCGAACTGCACAGCCCAAGTAATGCCTCTACCGCATGAAGGTATGGTCTCCTCCCCTAGCCTCTCGGATCTCACTCATCGGTAGTTTGCTGGCAAAGACACGCCCGGCCGTTGGCCGAGCTCGGCACTGGCCCAGCAGCTCGTGGGCTCCCCCTGGCCGGTCATAAAAAGTTTGACAACTACCCGCAGCTGCGCCAAGTTTCGTCCATGCCGGAACACCCCAGATGGGTGTTCTTCAAGTGCAAAAGAGATGGAGTGAGTGCAACTTTTGATTCCGTTGTTCATCAGATTCGGCGTAATTTGAAGCTCACTGTTAGCTCAAATTGGTGTGTAGGATGGATGCAAGTTTCCGTATTGGGTAGAAGATTACATCGACCTATTGATAGCGAGAAATTTGATAGATGTTCGTGCACTACTTGCTAGAGTGGAGAATAAAGATGAGATTAGATGCGACGTAATATTGAACTCGTCGGAACCGAAAAAGAAAGAAGTGTGCAAGGCACAAGACTGAAAAATTTGAGGAGAGGGTGCCTCCCCTCCCCTCCCGCGACGCTCCCGCGGGCGTCCGGGGGGCAACCCTAGCGCCGCCGCCGCCACCCTCCCCTTCTCTCTCTCCTCCCTCGCCGCCGCCAAGGGGCACGAGCGGGCGAAGCCCGGTCGTCGCCGGCGGCGGTGGGGCCATCTCGTCTCCTTGCGTGAGGGGTGCGGCGCGGGCCGGATCTCGCCGGTGGGGATGCTGCGCTCGTGCCGGGCGTAGCGGTGCGGCGGCGCTCCGGAGTAGGCCAGCGACGGCGGCGTGGCGTCGGGCGACAGGCGGCATGGTGGTGGTGCAGGCCGGCGGGTGGTGGCGGCGGCGGCTGCTTCGCAGCAGCGCCTCGGCGCCTCGTCTGGCGCTG
>NC_041388.1:643612361-643619836 GCF_002162155.2 Triticum dicoccoides | reverse complement strand
GGCGCTGCGGGTCGCGGGCGACCGGGTCGCGGGCGACCGGGTCGCGGGCGACCGGGTCGCGGGCGGCCCTTCTCGCCGTGGCTCTCAGGTGGAGGGGCGGCGCGGCAGCGGTGGAGGTGGGCGGCCCTTGTCCAGCCGGGCCCCTGCGGCTGGACGGCGGCGCTCTGCGCAGGAAGGCCTCCCCGGTGGCCTCTCATGGATGCAGCTCGGCGGATTCGTGCGCCCTCCTCCTCGGCAGCGGGCGGTGGCCGGCGCTCTCTTGCGGATCTGGGCCATAGGCCACTCCTCCTCCTCCCCTTCCCCCGGCCATCTGGGCTCGGGTCCCCTTGAGGCAGTGGTCGCCGGCGGTTCTGAGGTGGTTGGGCTCATGGATCTTGTCCAAGACGTGACCTTTGGGGCTTCTCGGGGTGGTCCGGTGGCGGGGCGGCAGCCCTGGCGGTGGGAGTCGCGTGGGTCGTAGGCGGACTGCGCGACTCGGATGCGGGCGTGCAACCACGGCCGCTTGGGTGGCATGGTTGCAGGTGGTTGGCCGACCGGGGATGCAGCGGAAGGGTGGAGCACCGGGGTTCATCACTTACCTGTCCGTTCACGGGTCGACGGTGGCGGCGTCCGCGGATGTCGTGTTCCTCCCTGCAGGCTCCGTCGTGGTGCTCTCACTCCTCCCGTCGTGTTCCGGGTGAAAACCTGATCTTTTGATCGGACGATGGCGACGGTCCGTGGTCGTGCCCTTCTTGGAGGCATCGTCTTGGAACCTTCGGTCCGGCGTGGTCCGTTGCACTTCTTCCCGGACGATCTCTCATCTTGATGGTGGTCTCCGTCGGCTACAAGCGGTTCTTTTTGCTCATTTCTGTTGATTCTTGGTAGTCGTTGAAGTTGTGTGTCGGTGCCCGGCATTCTTGTTTCTTGCCTTGGGTTGTGTGGCGTGCGTTTGTATGGGTTACTTGGATGTAAGTGTTGGTGCTTTATTTATAAAGCGGGGGGAAACCCTTTTTCGGTAAGAAGTGTGCAAGCTCGAGAAGCCAATAGAGAGAATCAACAATGAAGACATAGAGAAAATATTAATCCAACTAGTGAGATCAGTTATGAAAGTTGGATATCTATTGAAGTGTCTAATTGTGGTTCTTGTTTTCTTTGGTTTCTTTCTCGTAGTGAAGAATTGGTGAATTTTGTAACGAAGATGTCATTCAATGAAATAAAGAGCAAGGAAAAATGTTCCGACAGTCAAAAAGAAAATGCAAATGAAAAAAAAATACTCCTTTACATTAAGGGGATCAGTTAGATTCGGTCAAAACTTAGCGGAGTAGATATACTCCACTAAAGGATTACTCGGCCGGATCCTCCTCTATTTTTAATGGTTCGGCTAGAGTTGTTCTTAGCAAGGCAACAAAAAAAAGGCAACAATCAGATAGAAGCAGCGGCATGAAAGGAAGGGATCAAGGGAGAGAGGAAGTGGTGCTGAAAACGGAGAAGCTCACGTGGCGGATTCTACTAGGACCAAGACAGCACTTGAGGCGGCGACTTACCCACGGTGTGCTGCGCCCCAATTCTTGAGTTACCATCGTTTCCTGGTCGAGCCTGTCCTAGAAGATCTGCCCCGAGAGGGGGAGCTTACCGCCGACTGCGTCTACAAGGTCTGCGAAATGCTGCGGGTTGCGCCATCCATGGTCGCCGCCGCCGTCATGGCCCCCTCCTCCTACTCCCGGTATTTTTCGGGACGACGGCGGCGGCCTCACCATGATCGTTTCCATCGGAGACTGTGATTTCGCCACAACTCACATCTCAAAGGATCGTGTCGCCACAACCACTTTCACCTCATCTCGTCCCATTCATGCCGACATCTCAGAACACGCAACCAACCTGTTAAACATGTTCCCTATCCACCATGGGAAACTAATGAGCCATAGAGAGTTCTCGGAGACCTTGGAGAGCCCAGATTTCCTGCCGTTTCTCAAGTTCCAACTCCTTGCTATCATCCACGGGGTTTATCTCAAGGCTATTGCTATGTTACCGGTTCATGCTCTACGCGACGGCCACCTGCTCCACTCGCTGATAACAGCCGGTCACTGCTACGGACCGTTAGACCCTGTATCCAATATTGTCATTAACACAATCTGGTATGATGCTGTCTTCCCGCTCTCCAAGGATGTCGCTTTCATGGTTGGAGCAGCGGATATTCTCGACACCGACTCCATGCACCGTGTTGAATCCCGTTCAATCGACGGCTTGGTTGCCTACCTCTGCAGATTCCCCTCAACAAATGAGCAAGATGCCGTGGCACTGCTCTGCAAAAATCGCTTGGACACCCCAATCTTTGACCTATCCAATATGTGTGATGTGGCACTGGCTGCGAAACACCCCCAGCCTGCTGCCTTGGGGGCATTCCTTGAACGCGCGCCCATTCGACAGTTATACGACATGTACTGCATTTCTAGGGTCCACGGAAATCCGGATTCTGCTTTTGAGGGGCTAAAGATGGCTCTACTCCAGGAAACAACCCGTGTTGCAGCACCAGTGCAACGATGTGCTCATGATATGGATAAATCAGCTGCTTTCGAGCAGTTAAACAATAACATGCCAAGCCAAAAAACAGCATTGGCATCACTGTCCGAAAAGAGGCTTTCATTCAGGTCTCGGCAAGCTAATTATCGCAGAGTGTTGGAACATTTGTTGATTGAATATGGCTACAGTGACCCCCTGGTATGTACATACTTCTGTCTTGTCCATTTAATTACTGCAGCTATGTATTTCCAATGTGAACTGAGGAGGACTATATGCATTTACTTTGTTATTTAGGAAATTGTGTTGCTGTGTAGTTGCCAAGATCCTTATTTTTCACCTTTATGCTTTTTCTAGGGACCACTATACAAGCTCGGTGTCATCTGTGGAGTGACGAGCAAAAGAAACTATAGCCACACGGATGTTTACCATGCCAATTTTTTGGCTAGCTCAGATGGTGGATCATCCTGGAAGTTATTCTTCGCTGAGTTCTGGAACCTACCAGATGAGAGACTTGAAGAATCAAAAAAGCCTTTCTGTTGTCCTATACCGGATTACCACGAATATCCCGGTAAGCTCTTATCAGCAAGAGTAATTCAACTCTTGTATCAACTGTGATGGTTAGGGTATAAATATATTGACAACATGAAATAATTTGGAACTTCTCAACTTCAGGCTCGATCCTAACTCGCAAATTAATTATCATGTTAAAAAATGAAGGGAATTACGACTTGATCTTTATCTTGTTCATTTCTTATTTTCATAACAGGTCGTTGCGTTGTTTGCGAGTATGATTCGAGTATCATCATGCATCCACAATCGCGAAAGTATTACATGGGCAACTCAACACTCACATTTCCGGCACCCGGCCACCGCGGGGGTGATAGAAGTGGGCAATTGGACTTTGACTTAATTTACTCAAGTGTATAGAAGGTGGAGGAGGAGTATGTGGTGGACTTGTGTTATGTTGTATTTTATATTAAGTACTCTTGTACCATGGACTTATTGTACCGTTAGAAGTTGGTTAAACATATTGTGGTCTGGTGGTTACGTGTGCATTTCCTACAGTTAGCATTAGCTCCCTTTCCTACGGCCAGCTAGCTAAACCAACCGGGGAGATGCTCAGGTGGTGGTATAATCATGTGGATCGATCTCTCACTTAATTGTATATGTATGTGGATCAGTCTGTTGGTACTATTATTTGAAAAAACTAATGGAAAAATATAAGGACTTATATATCTGATTTTAATTGGTTATTAAGAATTATAGTCCGGCCGTGTCAGTCCTGCTGATCAACAGTTCAGGATTATATAGTAGCTCAATTGAATTTGGTAAACATTTGGGGCCGGGGACCGCCCCTTCTTGCCTTATCTCTTCCCATGCACTCCATCTCCTACCTTCAGCCGCGTCCTTCCCGCGCCATGTTTCTTCTCTCCCTTCCCCGCACTGCCACAAAACCACCACAAGGCACACTTCAGTTGCGCCGCCGTCCCCCCGCTCCATTCCTTTTCCTTCTCTGGCAAGGCAGGTAGGGAGGCCCCCGGCCATGGGCGCTGCCTTTCTTTCGCAGGAGGATCTGGCACTGCTCTGGGGGAGACAAAGGGGGGATTGTGGCGCTGCCTGCCAAGAGCTTGCCACCCATGGGCCCGGCACCGCTAGAACCAGAGTCCAGTGATGCTGGAACAAGCAGCCATGGTTGCTACAACCAGCAGTCGCCGGAGGTGGAGACGGGAGAGGCTTCGGTGTTGCAACCGGGTTTTTGTTTTGCTGGAACCAGAGTCCCGACATGCTGGAACCGGAGACCATGCTTGCTGCAACCAGAAGCTCTCGGCGGCGAAGACGACGGGCTCCGGTGCTGCAACCATATATCATTTTTGCTGGAACCAGCCAGCGAAAAAGCTGCATCCACACATGACCAGTGCTGGAACTGAACGACGATACAGGTAATTTTGCTACAACAGGTTTTTTGTTTTGCTACAACGGGCAAAAAAATTGCTGGATCCACATTAACAAATGCTGGAACTAGAGACCATAAGCTTTTTTTGCTGATCGAACGTTTGATTTTTGCTACAACCGAAAAGAAATTTTGCTGGAACCATCTCTCTGTTTTGCTGGAAACGGGGTCGCAGGATGCTGGGACGGGCTCTCTGTTTTGCTACCGGGAGTTCTTGCTGAAAGAGTTGTTATTTGCTGGAACCGGTGTACAATTTTGCTGGAACTGGTGTTCAATTTTGCTGGAACCGGGTATTTTTTTTCCTACAATCGAACAATGGAGTTCTTGCTGATGAGTTGTTATTTGCTGGAACCGGTGTTTAATTTTGTTGGAACCAGGTAAATTTTTGCCTCAACCGACAAATAGAGGATTTTGTTGCTTTTGGAGTTCTGTGTTGGGCATGACTGTGCAAGTTGACGACCGCGGTGACGCCGATGGTGCTCCAACCATGGTGTATGCGCGCTGGAACCGACTGTATCAGAGCTACAATGGTCTGGTTTGTCAGCTAGGGACACGACGTGCGGCAACGACGAGCTTTCAGCAGAAGGGTGGCATGGGGGCTACGACGCTGGTGCTGCAACGAGCAGCGGCGCAAGGGGACGGGGTGCTGCCGCCCCTCGCCGGAGCGCAAGTGCGTGGAGCCGAGGGCAGAGATGCTCGCGGGGAACAAGAAGGAGGGGATTTCTGTTTGCGTTGACCAACGCGAGAGAAGGAGATGGTTCAGCGAGAGGCTACAAATCACCAGATCGGAGGAAGAAGAACGAGGCGGGGTTAAGTTCCAGATAGGACGGTCTCGCCTCGCTGCATCGGACGGCTGGCGTTCGACCGGCCCAACTGTTGGGCCGGCGCACCGGCGCAGATAACCGCCCATTGAATTTTGTCTCTCGATCGACCCCCAATTGATCTTTCTCAAGAAAATCGATTGATGGGTTAGCTAGCTAGCACTATAAATTAACACAAGTGGTGAGTTAGATAGCTAGCCGATCAGGCCAGCAGAAGAAGCAATTAACCACAAGTCCGGCCGTGCGAGGAGTTGATTTGATATGGAATTTATAAGCGGTACTCATGATGGTGGGTGGCCTCGCCGGTGACGTCCACCTAGAACCTGATCAGCCCGGTAGCAGCTGCTTGGTGCGCATGCGGCGTGCACTGCAGAGCCATAAACATAAATTTGCTGTCTTGAGCTTGCGCGGAGGGAGGCTTACCTGTCTGCAGTCCAAACTGTATATCTCTCTGATTTGTGGCGTATGCTCAATATCTTTATGCAGCCTGTTCATTTATTTCCCTAGTTTGGCTTGAAATATTGGGAAATGGTAGTGCACATTGCAAAAACCCACACCATATTTGAACTAGTAAATTTTGCATGTTTTGATCTTATATCGAGGCTTGCATCTGTAATTCTGTATTCCTAGTGTTGCCCCCATCTTTTACAGCAAGAGGGGAGGAGGGAATGGCTCTGTTCTTCGTGTGCTGCAACCTCTCCTGCGGCAACCGGTGGAGGGAATGAACGATCTGCATCTCCTGCTGAGGCTACCCACCCATGCTCTTAAGGCCCTAACCGGTATGCTCTGGAATTTAGTTTCGTATAGCCCTCTTGTTAGATCACAAGAAGTGAACTTGTCAAACATATCTTGTAGATCCAGTACTTGCTCAGAAGTGAACTAGTATGAATTCCTCTATTTGTTTCTTGTCTCTAACAAACTGGATTATGAGCCGTGAGGCCATGAGGTAGCTGTACCATAGTATTGAATTTCTTTCTAATCAGTGTCACATCTTAGAAAAAAATATTGGAAAGTTTATTCTCTGAAAGAAAAGAAACAAAAAAAGAGCCGAGGAGTCTGCTCGCCTCCATAAGGTCTTTGATCATTTGTTTCCTGCTCACTGGTCCACGTACGTTTGTGCAAGGACTCTTAATGGTAACTTGAGCTTAATTATATTAAGTCAAGAAAGTTTGTTTTTAGGAAAGGAGGATGGCCCCCGGCCTCTGCATCTGGGAGATACATACGGCCACTTTATTGATTATTCACGAGGACCTTTCAAAGTATTACAACAAAATGTCTGAATCCGCCATCTTGGCAACATATGCCATTACTCCTATTCATATGATGAAGGGGTGCTACCTGGGCCAAATACCCGGTCTACTCACCTAAGCCTATCATCAAAAGCTAGAAGCCCCAGCCGAGCCACATACCGGGTCTGGGGCATAAACTGGTCTGAAACACTCACATGTGTAGTCGCCGCCATCTTCCACAGGTCCGTCTTCAGAGCAGATATTGAGGCTTCTACCTTGTCAGGCCACGCCGCCATCGACGCCACCTTGATGCCAGACAACTACCTCCACCTGCGCGAGTCCATCACCGCGCATCGGGCGCCGAGTCTCCACTGCACCACGCCGCCGAGATTCGCCATCATCAATGTGAAGGATGAAGTACCGCTCCACCAAAAAAGGCGTCCGCTGGTCCCTCGAACCCGTGTATGCCTCCAAGAATGACGCCCCCAAGGAAGAAACGACACCAACGCGCCGCCGTCATCCGATCAACTGATCTAAGGTCCCCCGGAGGTAGCGGATAGAGGTCTAGAGCTTCTCCACGGCGATGCCTTCAAGAAGGTAATGACACCATAGGGTACCACCAACACCGGTCTTGGCATCAAGCCGAGCACAAGGTTTTCACCCGGATCCGCTCGAAGAACCTTCATCACGTAATGTGTGCACGGGTCGCCGCCGATCTGAGCCGCCGCACATGGAGCAGGCCGCACCGGCCAGATCAGATCTATCCGGAGGGCACAACCCGCATGGTGCCGACCCAACCACCAGACCCTCCATGCCGCCACCGCCGATCCGAGGTCAGATGTTGTGTCGCCGCAGACCCGGCCGCCGCCGCCGAACGCCGCCACGCAGCCCGAGGCAGGGCCGGCTGCCGCACCCCACCATCGCCGCCCTTGGCCGAGGCAGCCGCCGCCGGAAGGCAGGCCCGCCGCGCCGCCA
>NC_041388.1:643495764-643611729 GCF_002162155.2 Triticum dicoccoides | reverse complement strand
CATATAATTAGGAAAATTGTAAGGAATGAACATTCCTATTCTTTCATCCTGGACGCGATCTGAGGCGTCGGTCGCGAGCACCGCTCCCTCTCGTTTTTGTCCAGCGTGCCCCTGCTCCACCCTGACGTACACGTCGACATACATCTCAGCTCGAGCGATAAATCCCCTCTTTCTCTTGTTCCCTGTCTCTCGCTCGCTTTCCCCGTCCCCGTATCTCTCTCGCCCTCTCGTGGTTGCTTGCCGCGTCCACCGTTTTCTGCTCAAACCAAGCGAGGAGTGCCGTCCTCGACCTAATCCAGTCAAGGTTTTAACCAATTCCCCGCTTCTCCCCAAGTTTTTTGCTCGATTTGTTAGATGGATCTCACATATTTGTCCTTCCCCATTCCACATCCACCACCGCGCGGTCAGGACACCATGGATGACCATGACCTCGATGCCGCACGCAGCAATATGAGGAGTTCGAATTGTTGGCATGCACCACTTCCACGTCTCCGTTGGGAGAGGCTATGCACGCATGCACCCTAGTTGACCAACATCACCACTGATGGCTAAGCCTTGTTCTCCGATGGCAAAAGCTTCACCCGCTTTGCTGGATCACTGATGGCGGATCTTCAAGGTGATCTCCAAACCATCACAAACTTTCCATGCCAAGTCCAGACTTTGGATGCTCGATGACGCACCTAACAGTCTAGGAGATGCCAAATCTCCAAGAGTAACAAGTTGATCTTGTCGACCGCCGTTCTATCTTGTTTGGTGCTCAACCAAACTCAAACTCCAACTCTCAATGGATAGGAATAAAAAGTGAGAGAGAAGGAGGGGAAAAACTCGACAGAGAAGATTGTGAGGATCTAGAAATCAGCATGGTTTCACCAACCCTACCCAGTGGCGCCTGGGTTCTATTTGTAGGCACGATAGAGATCTAGCCGTTGTAAAAGGATAAACTTGTATGGATGTGTGTAATGGCTAGTCTTTAACTGAGGTTGTCCTCATCAAGTGGCTTTGTGCATGCATGTTTCAATCACCTATGGCTTCAATCATGGCCACGAAGCCCTAACTCCTAGGCATCAACTTTTGATCACATTAGGCGTTAGACTCAACACGGGTTTTTTCGACCGTGGCCATGCTTCAACCACATGTTCAAGCCAGGATCTCAAGATATCAAAACAAACTGATACCAAGAGATTTCCAATCGGTTTGTTCCGAAAAAGATATTGGGTTGTGTTGAGCACATACAACAAGTTTCATGTTCGGCCTTGAAGATCTAACCCCCCCCCCCCTGATAGTACGGTCGTGCAAGAGGAAGATTCTAGGAGACCGAGGCGTCGTGATGGCCGCCACGGTCATGTAAGAGAAAGGATTAAGAGAGCTTTTGGTGTGCTTTCAGTAATGCTTTGCTATTTTCCATGGCCCTGCTGAGTATTGAAAGCCTCGAACCATGTAGAAGGTCTTGACAACATGTGTTATCTTGCACAATATGATCATCAAGGATGAGAAAGGACCCGAAGGACCTGTTGCTTATCTACGATGGTGTTATGATGGGGCCGAACATCACACAAACAGGATATGAGCATTCCTCCAAGCACACCGAAGGATCATGAACCGAGAAGCTCACAATCAACTTCAAGAAGATCTTGTTGAGCACCATTGTCTTTTTTTATGCAAAAGAGCACCATTGTCAACTTCATAGACTTGATTCTTGTGCTTTTATCATGTTCTACTTGGATTCTTAGTTCATTTGGACCGTATGTTGTGTTTAAATTTGAATTGTTAAGTTTGAAAACATTAAATTTTATATGTATTTGAATTGTGTACTCCAATTCTAATGTTTTGAATTACTATGTTGTGATAATATATGTTCAAACGAGGTTTGTATCCAAACTGTTGGATGAACTGGCAGAAGTTTTTTCTTTTGAAGAATCTACTAGATGGACAAAAGTTTAAACCCTCAAAAA
Organism: Triticum dicoccoides; assembly: GCF_002162155.2. Lineage (NCBI taxonomy): Eukaryota > Viridiplantae > Streptophyta > Magnoliopsida > Poales > Poaceae > Triticum > Triticum dicoccoides. The sequence continues at coordinate 643,609,777 of NC_041388.1, read as the reverse complement.
GTGAGGGATTAAAGGATGATGGATTCTATTTTGAGGGGGGTATGTTAGAGAAGCTTTTAGCATCCACAATGAAGTGGTGTGTTGTGAACTACATCAAAAGTCCAGGAAACATCCAGAAGGTGCAGAATGCTGAAAGCGTAAGTGGATAGTTGGACTGCATGGTTATGATGTCTCTATACTAGTATTTAATGATACAATGTGTTAGCATCGTCTTTGTACTTTACACAATGAAGAATTCGATAATAGACATCATTAAAGTATGATGATAGCCTTGCATAAGGAAATGCACACCGAAGACAAATAATAATTTTGAGTATCTTCCACTTTTGACTTTGTTGTTAGTTCCTAATCTTTAAAATGTGACTTTTTATTTAAATTATATGCATACAAAATAATTTTCTTATCATTGCGAACAATAGTAATATAGCATGTGTCATGTGAGTGGATTTGTATTCAAAAGTATTTTCAAATGTTTTTTTATCAAATAACTAATCTTTGTTCAGATGTGTACGGCACTTACATTTTTGAAACTGATGAAATATGTCTGAGTACTATTTAGACAACTGAATTTGGACAGTTTTATAATTTCAAGATGATTTTGTGTGATTTGATCGATCAAATCATTCAATAAGATAAGGATTTTTGTTGCTCATATGTTAATGATTTAGCTAACCGAAAACATTTATCATGGAGAACACTCTAACAACAACATAGCAGACGATAGAGACCACACACAAAAATTAAAGAGGGAAATTTTGACTAATCCAGAAGTAAAAACTCATGAATTATTTTAAGTCAAATCTCTTATTGCGGAATAAGACTAGAATTATGGTCGGTGCAGAATAGGAAGGGACCAAGTGACATCGGTAAAATTAGTTTTGGACTGTTTGCAACAGGTTTCTAGGCATTCTTTCTTCGTCTCAAAGCATGATGATGTCTTGAAGGGCGTGCAGCATACCAACGGAGGTTTCGGGCTCGGTTGTGCTTTCAGGTATCTGCAACACTGCACAGTAATCTTACTACTATGCATGTCGTTGATGCTTCGAGCTGCAAGGAGTAACACAAACGTCTGTAAGTTATATTCCCCGTGCAATGCTACTGCATGACAAAAAAAATTGAAATTGTGCAAGTCAATCAACCAGATTGGCTTTATGGGTAAAGAAAGCAAAGGATGCTAAAGTACTTTTCATCCAACACTTACATCGTCCAAGAATGGTAAAGCATCCCATGAGAATCAGGAAAAGAAAGAGCACTTGACGTCGACCGTCCATTGTAAACTTAGCAACTATATACTCCTTCAAGCTCTTGGTGGATGTAGGTATATACGTGCTCCAGCTGGTTCCTCTGCTATATGTAGCAATGGTAATATGCCATGTTTAGCAAAAATTAATAATGATCATCCATCCAAAATTTGAAGACCCTGAGATATTAATTTTTAATGCTATTATATAGCCCAACACTCAATAGCCATTAATTTTCCTTCAATCTTAGACAACCTTTTTATTTTTGAAATAGGTGGAGAGCAAACAATTGTTATGGTATTTCAATCCATATGACATGAAATAGTTTGGCTACCTATGATGTCATTCAATATTGTTGTTTTTCATGTTTAACCACTACTACAGAATCTATACATCCTTATTGGCAGGTCAAAATAACATCAGGAGTGTGTTTCCTAATCGTCGCTCCAAACATGTTAGTGATGTCTGACTAGTACTAGCGCCCGCCTTCGATGAGGAGGTCAAAAACAAACCCAAAAAAACACCGGGTCATGGGCTCCCAAGACCACGGGCTACCAAGGCATGTTGTGATCATAGTTTGGATGCGAGGTTTTTGACTGTTAGGAGCGTCGCCGCTTCCGCGCTCATGGAAGGTACCATTGTGGAGTGTGGCCGGAGAGGATCTAGAGAGCACATGGGATAGAGGACAACAAAAATAATAATCTTGTTTGACTTTATCTCTCTCGAAATAGGCTCGCGCCCCGCTTTGTAGACAAAGCACAGACCAAAGTACATGGCCGAACGATATAAGGTGGGTATAACCGTACTGCACAGAACGCATGCGGCTACGCTGCCGAAAGAGAACACATGAAGGTCTGAGTACAACGTCACACTAAGGCCTAGTATGGTTAAGCTTCACTACAACACCCTCAGGAGTGAGACGTAAGTGTCACCGCTGCCGAGTCCGAAAGGGACAAGGGTCATATCTTTTGAGTAGATGTTAGATTAGTGATTTCTATTATTTAATAGATAAGAGTAAGTTGTTAGATTGTTAATTGATGATCTTGTGGGAATTTTCACGATTTACTAGAACATCATATAGAAATTTGAACACTTTACGCACTATGCAACATTTTGTTTTTTGTCTATGATTATTTTTCAACAAAATCTTAGTCCATGTTTAAATTAATCTTTTTGTTTCTGCTGCTGCAACCAGAACTAAATTGCACTTCTTTATGCACTACAGATGCTATAACATGGACTCTCTGTGTTGATGGGTAAGGACATCTCAAAGCTATCCCATGAAACATACAAGGAGGGACGAGCTAATTTGAGGATCATATTTCTATGGAAGATATGTTCCATGTAACCATAAGATTTCGGATAGTATCATATATTGAAGGAAATATCGAAAACTGGTTGGCGAAGGTCAGCCTATGTAAAGCCCCGAGGACCCTCTTGAAACACTCAAGCAATACATCAAGCTACTCTATCAAGACTTGGTTCCTCAAATGCAATCTACATATTGTATTCTTCTATTCATCAATACAGATTCTTGCCGAGACAATTGAGGAACAGACAGCGAAAGCAAATTTTTGGGGCCAATTTGAAGTACCTGGTATCCAATTGTGACAACCCGGTCGCGATCAGCAAGAAAGGGGATCGGGAAGGCACGGAGAAGAGCAGGTGACGAACAGACCACCAGAGGAAGGATGGGAGACAGAGGGGGAGGTTATCCCAATTCAATTGGTTACAGACTCTCCGATTTCTAGAAAGTGTAGACATGCAATTTGCATGCTCTCGAAAAGAAAAGAAAAGAAAATTGGTTGCAGACCCTCACATACTAAGAGCATCTCCAACAGGTGCGCGATTTTAGCGCCGCGCTGGAAAAATCACCTCTTTTGCGCGTGTGCAACCGTTCCGAGCGCTCTAGCGGACATGCAAAAAATGCACGCTCGGTATAGTTGGTTCTGCGCACGAAGCAAAACGGCATCGTGTGCCGCTTATTTCGTGCGCCCTCTCCCGCGCGCTGGACACTCGAGCGCCCACGACCCACTACCGCCACCCTCTTCGGCCGCCCCGCCTTCGCCCCGCCCTGCGCTGCCCCCGGCGAAATTCGGCCGATGGAAGGCCACGCCGACATCCCCCCAACCCCACCCTACACCCGCGACCCCTCTGCCACTGGCGTAAACCCTAGCGCTGGGTTGAGCTTCGGCTTTGCCGCCGGCGGCCCTCCTCCAAGCACCGGTCCCGCAGACGGCCTTTTCATGGCGCCACAGACGACCTCGGCGGGTGGCGTCGCGCCGGTGCCTGCCGTGAAGCCACGTGGCCCCCTCTCCAAGCGACCAAATGCGGAGGCGGCGAAGGCGGGCAAGGTGTCCGGGAAGAAGAACAAAGTGGTGGACGGCTCTTCTAGGCGGCCGAAGAAGAAGCTTGCAGGGCGTGCGGCGGATGCTGTTGGGGAACGTTGCAGAAAACAAAAAAAATTCATATGTTTCACCAAGATCAATCTATGGAGTCAACTAGCAACGAGAGGAGAGTGCATCTACATACCCCTGTAGATCGCGAGCGGAAGCGTTCAAGAGAACGGGGATGATGGAGTCGTACTCGCCGTGATCCAAATCACCGATGACCAAGTGCCGAATGGACGGCACCTCCACGTTCAACACACGTACGGAGCGGATGACATATCCTCCTTCTTGATCCAGAAAGGGGGAAGGAGAGGTTGATGAAGATCCAGCAGCACGACGGCGTGGTGGTGGATGCAGCAGTGATCGCAGCAGGGCTTCGCCGAGCTTCTGCGAGAGGGAGAGGTGTAGCAGGGGAGAGGGAGGCGCCAAGACTTGAGGTGCGGCTGCCCTCCCTCCCCCCCCCCCCTTATATAGGCCCCCTGGGGGGCACCGGCCCTGGAGATGGGATCTCCCAAGGGGGGCGGCGGCCAAGGGGGGTGGAGTGCCCCCCAAGGCAAGTGGAGGCGCCCCCCACCCTAGGGTTTCCAACCCTAGGCGTGGGGGGCCCAAGGGGGGGGGCGCACCAGCCCACTATGGGCTGGTTCCCCTCCCCACTTCGGCCCATGGGGCCCTCCGGGATGGGTGGCCCCACCCGGTGGACCCCCGGGACCCATCCGATGGTCCCGGTACAATACCGGTGACCCCGAATCTTTCCCGATGGCCGAAACTGCACTTCCTATATATAATTCTTCACCTCCGGACCATTCCGGAACTCCTCGTGACATCCAGGATCTCATCCGGGACTCCGAACAACTTTCGGATTACTGCATACTCATATCTCTACAACCCTAGCGTCACCGAACCTTAAGTGTGTAGACCCTACGGGTTCGGGAGACAAGCAGACATGACCGAGACGACTCTCCAGTCAATAACCAACAGCGGGATCTGGATACCCATGTTGGCTCCCACATGCTCCTCGATGATCTCATCGGATGAACCACGATGTCAAGGACTTAATCAATCTCGTATTCAATTCCCTTTGTCAATCGGTACGTTACTTGCCCGAGACTCGATCGTCGGTATCCCAATACCTTGTTCAGTCTCGTTACCGGCAAGTCACTTTACTCGTACCGTAATGCATGATCCTGTGATCAACCACTTGATCACATTGAGCTCATTATGATGATGCATTACCGAGTGGGCCCAGAGATACCTCTCCGTCATACGGAGTGACAAATCCCAGTCTCGATTCATGCCAACCCAACAGACACTTTCGGAGATACCTGTAATGTACCTTTATAGTCACCCAGTTACGTTGTGACGTTTGGCACACCCAAGGCACTCCTACGGTATCCGGGAGTTGCACAATCTCATGGTCTAAGGAAATGATACTTGACATTCAGAAAAGCTACAGCAAACGAACTACACGATCTTTGTGCTATGCTTAGGTTTGGGTCTTGTCCGTCACATCATTCTCCTAATGATGTGATCCCGTTATCAATGACATCCCCATGTCCATAGCCAGGAAACCATGACTATCTGTTGATCAACGAGCTAGTCAACTAGAGGCTCACTAGGGACACATTGTGGTCTATGTATTCACACATGTATTACGATTTCCGGATAATACAATTATAGCATGAATAATAGACAATTATTATGAACAAGGAAATATAATAATCATTTTATTATTGCCTCTAGGGCATATTTCCAACAGTCTCCCACTTGCACTAGAGTCAATCATCTAGATACATTGTGATGAATCGAACACCCATGGAATTCTGGTGTTGATCATGTTTTGCTCTAGGGAGAGGTTTAGTCAATGGATCCGCTACATTCAGGTCCGTATGTACTTTACAAATTTCTGTGTCTCCATTTTGAACACTTCCACGAATGGAGTTGAAGTGACGCTTGATATGCCTGGTCTTCCTATGAAACCTGGGCTCCTTGGCAAGGGCAATAGCTCCAGTGTTGTCACAGAAGAGAGTCATCGGCCCCGACGCATTGGGTATGACTCCTAGGTCGGTAATGAACTCCTTCACCCAGACTGCTTCGTGTGCTGCCTCTGAGGCTGCCATGTACTCCGCTTCACATGTAGATCCCGCCACAATGCTTTGCTTGCAACTGCACTAGCTTACTGCCCCACCATTCAAAATATACACGTATCCGGTTTGTGACTTAGAGTCATCCAGATCTGTGTCGAAGCTAGCATTGACGTAACCCTTTATGACGAGCTCTTCGTCACCTCCATAAACGAGAAACATTTCCTTGGTCCTTTTCAGGTACTTCAGGATATTCTTGACCGCTGTCCAGTGTTCCATGCCGGGATTACTTTGGTACCTTCCTACCAAACTCACGGCAAGGTTTACATCAGGTCTGGTACACAGCATAGCATACATGATAGACCCTATGGCCGAGGCATAGGGGACGACACTCATCTTTTCTCTATCTTCTGCCGTGGTCAGGCATTGAGCCATGCTCAATCTCGTACCTTGCAATACAGGCAAGAACCCCTTCTTTAACTAATCCATTTTGAACTTCTTCAATATCTTGTCAAGGTACGTACTCTGTGAAAGACCAATGAGGCATCTCGATCTATCTCTATAGATCTTGATGCCTAATATATAAGTAGCTTCTCCAAGGTCCTTCATTGAAAAACACTTGTTCAAATAGGCCTTTATGCTTTCCAAGAATTCTCTATCATTTCCCATCAACAGTATGTCATCCACATACAATATGAGAAATGCTACAGAGCTCCCACTCACTTTCTTGTAAATGCAGGCTTGTCCATAAGTCTGCATAAACCCAAACGCTTTGATCATCTCATCAAAGCGAATGTTCCAACTCCGAGATGCTTGCACCAGCCCATAAATCGAGCGTTGGAGCTTGCACACCTTGTCAGCATTCTTAGGATCGACAAAACCTTCCGGCTGCATCATATACAATTCTTCCTTAAGGAAACCATTAAGGAATGCCGTTTTGACGTCCATTTGCCATATCTCATAATCATAGAATGCGGCAATTGCTAACATGATTCGGACGGACTTCAGCTTCTCTACGGGTGAGAAAGTCTCATCGTAGTCAACCCCTTGAACTTGTCGATAACCCTTAGCGACAAGCCGAGCTTTATAGATGGTCACATTACCTTCCGTGTATGTCTTCTTCTTAAAGATCCATTTATTTTCTATGGCTCACCGATCAACGGGCAAGTCAGTCAAAGTCCATACTTCGTTTTCATACATGGATGCTATCTCGGATTTCATGGCTTCCAGCCATTTGTTGGAATCCGGGCCCGCCATCACTTCTTCATAGTTCGAAGGTTCACCGTTGTCTAACAACATGATTTCCAAGACAGGGTGTTCGTACCACTCTGGTGCGGAACGTGTCCTTGTGGACATACGAAGTTCAGTAGCAACTTGATCTGAAGTTTCATGATCATCATCATCAACTTCCTCTCTAGTCGGTGCAGGCACCTCAGGAACATTTTCTTGAGCTGCGCCACTTACCGGTTCAAGAGGTAATACTTCATCAAGTTCTACCTTCCTCCCACTTATTTCTTTCGAGAGAAACTCTTTCTCTAGAAAGGACCCATTCTTGGCAACAAAGATCTTGCCTGCGGATCTGAGGTAGAAGGTATACCCAACAGTTTCTTTAGGGTATCCTATGAAGACGCATTTTTCCGACTTGGGTTCGAGCTTTTCAGGTTGAAGTTTCTTGACATAAGCATCGCATCCCCAAACTTTTAGAAACGACAGCTTAGGTTTCTTCCCAAACCATAATTCATACGGTGTCGTCTCAACGGATTTCGACGGAGCCCTATTTAAAGTGAATGCGACAGTCTCTAAAGCATAGCCCCAAAATGATAGCGGTAAATCGGTAAGAGACATCATAGATCGCACCATATCTAATAGAGTGCGATTACGATGTTCGGACACACCATTACGCTGAGGTGTTCCAGGCGGCATGAGTTGTGAAACTATTCCACATTTTCTTAAGTGTGTGCCAAATTCGTGACTCAAGTATTCTCCCCCACGATCTGATCGCAAGAACTTGATTTTCCTGTCACGTTGATTCTCAACCTCACTCTGAAATTCCTTGAACTTTTCAAAGGTCTCAGACTTGTGTTTCATTAAGTAGACATACCCATATCTACTCAAGTCATCAGTGAGGGTGAGAACATAATGATAGCCACCGCGAGCCTCAACACTCATTGGACCGCACACATCAGTATGTATGATTTCCAATAAGTTGGTTGCTCGCTCCATTGTTCCTGAGAACGGAGTCTTGGTCATTTTACCCATGAGGCATGGTTCGCATGTGTCAAATGATTCGTAATCAACAGACTCTAAAAGTCCATCTGCATGGAGCTTCTTCATGCATTTGACACCTATGTGACCAAGGCGGCAGTGCCACAAGTATGTGGGACTATCATTATCAACCTTACATCTTTTGGTATTCACACTATAAATATGTGTAGCATTACGCTCGAGATTCATTAAGAATAAACCATTCACCATCGGAGCATGACCATAAAACATATCTCTCATATAAATAGAACAACCATTATTCTCGGATTTAAATGAGTAGCCATCTCGAATTAAACGAGATCCTGATACAATGTTCATGCTCAAAGCTGGCACTAAATAACAATTATTGAGGTTTAAAACTAATCCCGTAGGTAAATGTAGAGGTAGCATGCCGACGGCGATCACATCGACCTTGGAACCATTCCCGACGCGCATCGTCACCTCGTCCTTCGCCAGTCTCTGCTTATTCTGCAGCTCCTGCTTTGAGTTACAAATGTGAGCAACCGCACCGGTATCAAATACCCAGGAGCTACTACGAGTACTGGTAAGGTACACATCAATTACATGTATATCACATATACCTTTTGTGATGTCGGCCTTCTTGTCCGCTAAGTATTTGGGGTAGTTCCGCTTCCAGTGACCACTTCCCTTGCAATAAAAACATTCAGTCTTGGGCTTGGGTCCATTCTTTGGCTTCTTCCCGGCAGCTTGCTTACCGGGCGCGGCAACTCCCTTGCCGTCCTTCTTGAAGTTCTTCTTACCCTTGCCTTTCTTGAACTTAGTGGTTTTATTCACCATCACCACTTGATGTTCCTTTTTGACTTCTACCTCTGCTGATTTCAGCATTGCAAATACTTCAGGAATGGTCTTTTCCATCCCCTGCATATTGAAGTTCATCACAAAGCTCTTGTAGCTTGGTGGAAGCGACTGAAGGATTCTGTCAATGACCGCGTCATCCGGGAGATTAACTCCCAGCTGAGTCAAGCGGTTATGCAACCCAGACATTTTGAGTATGTGCTTTGAAAGTGCAACTATCCCTAGGTGGTTTTGGTAATTCATAACAACATATAGCTCATTGAGCTAATGCTATTCCAAGATGACTATTTCAGGAAAGCTCAATGATTGGCATGGCATGGATGTGAAAGTGGAACCGTCAAAATGCTAAGGACAAAGGATTGGCTCAAGCTCAAAAGCTCAAGACTCTTCATTTTATATTTTAGTGATCCAAGATCACATTGAGTCTTTAGGAAAAGCCAATACTATCAAAGAGGGATGAGGTGTTGCTTAATGAGCCTCTTGCTTCATGTGCTTAGTGATATGCTCCAAAACCCTCAACTACTTTCCCATATCCACATATGACCTAAACCCTAAGCCAAACTCGGTCCTACCGATTCTTTCTATCCGGCGCCACCGAGTTTCACTTGTCATAAGCCACTGCCAAACCCTAGCAATTCGGTTCTACCGATAGGGATCTCGGTCTCATCGAGATGGGATTGCAAACTCTCCATTTCCCTTTCGTAACTTTTCGGTCTCACCGAAAGAGTGGATCGGTCCCACCGAGATTGCAATGTAAATTCGGTGTTTCCTTTTTGTAACTTTTCGGTCTCACCGAAAGAGCAAATCGGTCCCACCGAGTTTGCCTGACCAACTCTTTGGTTAGCTTATTACCAAAATCGGTCTCACCGAGTTTGTGTAATCGGTCTCACCGAGATTACGTTATGCCCAAACCCTAACCATATCGGTCCTACCGAGTTGCATGTCAGTCCCACCAAAAATCTCTAACGGTCACTAGGTTTACCTTTTCGGTCCGACCGAGTTTGTTGATTCGGTCCCACCGAGATTGGAAAACTGTGTGTAACGGTTGGATTTTGTGTGGAGGCTATATATACCCCTCCACCTCCTCTTCATTCGTGGAGAGAGCCATCAGAACACATACACAATTCCAACTCATATGTTCTGAGAGAGAACCACCTACTCATGTGTTGAGACCAAGATATTCCATTCCTACCATATGAATCTTGATCTCTAGCCTTCCCCAAGTTGCTTTCCACTCAAATCTTCTTTCCACAAAATCCAAATCCTATGAGAGAGAGTTGAGTGTTGGGGAGACTATCATTTGAAGCACAAGAGCAAGGAGTTCATTACCTACACACCATTTGTTACTTCTTGGAGAGTGGTGTCTCCTAGATTGGCTAGGTGTCACTTGGGAGCCTCCGACAAGATTGTGGAGTTGAACCAAGGAGTTTGTAAGGGCAAGGAGATCGCCTACTTCATGAAGATCTACCGCTAGTGAGGCAAGTCCTTCGTGGGCGATGGCCATGGTGGGATAGACAAGGTTGCTACTTCGTGGACCCTTTGTGGGTGGTTGCTTCTTCGTGGACCCTTCGTGGGTGGAGCCCTTCGTGGACTCGCACAACCGTTACCCTTCATGGGTGGAGCCCTCCGTGGACTCGCGCAACCGTTACCCTTCATGGGTTGAAGTCTCCATCAACGCGGATGTAGGATAGCACCACCTATCCGAACCACGGGAAAAACATCCGTGTCTCCAATTGCGTTTGAATTCTCCAAACCCTTCCCTTTACATTTTTGCAAGTTGCATGCTTTACTTTCCGCTGCCAATATACTCTTTGCATGCTTTCTTGAATTGTGTGATGATTGCTTGACTTGTCCTACAATAGCTAAAATCTGCCAAGAACTAAAATTGGGAAAAGGTTAAGTTTTTATTTGGTCAAGTAGTCTAATCACCCCCCCCCCTATAGACATACTTTCAATCCTACAAGTGGTATCAGAGCTTTGGTCTCCATTTGCTTTGATCTCCATAGCTTTTGGTGGTCATAGCCTTGGTTTCACAACCTAGGAGATTATGGCGTCTAGCGAGGGAAATTATCACCGTAGAGGTCCTTACTTTGATGGTACTAATTTTGCTAGTTGGAAGCGTAAAATGAAAATGCATATTCTTGGACATAACCCCGCCGTTTGGGCTATTGTGTGTGTTGGTTTGCAAGGTGACTTCTTTGATGGGAAAAAACCAAACCGTGAAGCTACCACGGATGAGTTGAAGATGTTGCAATACAAGCTCAAGCTTGTGATATTCTCTTCAACGGATTGTGCCCCGAAGAATTCAACAAAATCAGCCGTCTTGAGAATGCAAAGGAAATTTGGGACACTTTGATTGATATGCATGAAGGTACCGACTCCGTCAAGGAATCCAAGTTGGATGTGCTTCAAAGTCAACTTGACAAGTTCAAAATGAAGGATGGTGAAGGTGTCGCTGAAATGTACTCTAGGTTGCTCTCATCACAAATGAGATTGCCGGCTTAGGAAGTGAAGAGATGACCGATAGATTCATCATCAAGAAGATTCTAAGAGCCTTGGATGGAAAATATGATACTGTGTGCACATTGATCCAAATGATGCCCAATTACAAAGATCTCAAGCCAATGGAGGTGATTGGAAGAATTGTTGCCCATGAGATGTCACTTAAGGATAAAGAGGAACTTCACAACAAATCAAGTGGTGCCTACAAAGCCTCATGTGAAGCCCCTACATCATCAAGTGAGAAACAAAACTTCAATGAAGAATTGAGCTTAATGGTGAAGAACTTCAACAAGTTCTACAAGAGTAGAAGCAAAGATAGAAGCTTCAACTCAAGGTCCTACAATGACAAAAGATCTTCTAGTCGAGAGCGAAACTGCTACAGTTGTGGAAGACCCGGACACTATTCCAATGAGTGTACGGCTCCCTACAAGAGAAGAGAAGATTCTCCAAAAATAAGAAGCAAAGAATCACCACCAAGAGAGAGAAGGAGTAGAGATGATCGTTATGAACGAAGATACTCACGGAGAAGCAAGGATTCGGAAAGGAAGGAAAAATCATCAAGGAGCTACACAAAACAAAGACATCAAGCTCATGTTGGTGAATGGGTATCCGGCTCCGACTCCGACAGCCACTCCGAGAGAAGTTATCACTCCGACTCCGAAGATACTCAAGATGAAGGTGTTGCCGGTCTAGCACTTGTGTCAACCAACTCATACGACATATTTGACTCACCAAATGAAGGAATTGGAAGATGCTTCATGGCCAAAGGTCCTAAGGTAACACACCCCGAGTATGTTGATTTCAATAGTGATGAAGATGACTTGTTAGGTGATGATTTGCTTGTTGATAACTCTAGTGATGAATACTATGATGAAACGTCAATTGATCATGCTAATCAAGATAAAACGAATGACAATGATAAGGAGAAGATTGAGGCTCTAACTAAAGAACTAAACACTCTTAAGTTAGCTCATGAAACTATCTTCGAAGATCATCGAGAACTTTTAAGAGCTCATGAGAAATTACGCTTTGAAAAGCTCAATCTTGAGCAAGAGCATGAGTTCTTAAAAGCAATCAATGATGATCTCCGCAAGAAAAGTTCTTCTTACATTGCCAAGTGTTTACTCTTATCCACTTACATGCCTCAAGTCAAGTCTAGTAACAAGAACAAGAAAGATTCTTCCTCTAGCAGTAACAATGATCATGCTAAATCCAATATTGTTGCTTCTAGTAGTTCTCTTGATTCCACTAATGATTCTCTTAGCCAAGTTACACTTGAGCAAGAAAATAGCTTATTGAAGGGAATTATAGAGAAAGGAGTATACAAAAGCCTTGCCGGGAGTAAGCAATTCGAGGAAATTGTGCGCAAGCAAGGAATGCACCGGAAGAATCAAGGTGTTGGTTTTGAACGAAAGTTCAATGCCAATGGAGTTGAGTGGGAAGAAGATCAATACCCCAAGACAAAGTTTGTTCCTCAACAAGAGAAGTATGATACTTCTTTCAAGGGGACACAAGCTCAAGATGATCTTCCACCACAAGACTACAAGCAAAAAGGCAAGGACAAGCTTCAAGAGGAAATTGATGCATTTGAAGAAGCTCCTAAGACCTTAGTCAAGTGGATTCCCAAGACTACTTCAAGTTCCACTTCATCAAGTACGACTACAACTCCAAGGATTCCCATCAAGATGGTGTGGATCCAAAAGAAGAAGAACTAGAGAGTTCTTGAGGGTGACTCCGCCAACATACTTCACTCTTATCAATTTGGCAAGAACAAGTGCAATCAACTTCCACATCTTGCACTAGTTCAAGGAGTCACAAACCCTCTTGTTGGTAAGACAAGGGACAAGGTAACCTAAAAGTTTTCATGGACATCATCTTGTGTGTGCATCACTCTATGTCTATGGATATCCGTGTTTGTTCCTTGTGGGACTAACCCATGTAGGTATTGAAAGTGCAATTCACTCAAATGGATAGCTCCAAGTGATCTACATCAACATTGAGCATCCACATCTTCAACATCTACATGAAGTCATCATTGACAAAACCCGAGGTTAGTTCATCCCTCTAAGGGGGGATATCACATCTAGGGGGAGCTTTACTCTAAGACTTGAGCTAAAGCAACTCTAAAGATGTGAACACAACAATGCTTTATGTAAAAGTGGTAACCCCACTTGAGCTTAAACGATGAGTATGACCTATGATCAAGTGTTCTCACTTGACTCCTAAGTCAATATACTCATATATAGATGACCTTGTCATCGCAAATTGCTTGATAGATGCTAGAATTGGTTGTGCATGCCTTATCACATATTTCATTTGCCATCTTATTGTGTGAGCATGCTGGTTGCATATTTTACCCATTCGAGGACATCCACTTGTTGTTTTGATTGTTTGGTTTTATTTCCTTTTGCCAAGCAGATGGACAAGAATGCCTAAGAACCTCCTCTAGCTATCTATGCTTTTCTCGTCTCAAACTCTATTCATGCTACATCACAAAATTTGATCAAGTCAGATTCGAACCACTCTGTGTGAGGAGCGCTCGGAGTCCCCGATTTGTCATAGACTTAAACTTCCAAAACCTCTTTATGATTCTCGGTCTGACCGATACCCTACTTTCGGTCCTACCGAGATCATTAAGTTGATCTAGGTTTTCGATCTCGGTGCAACCGATTTGAACCATTCGGACACACCGAGTTGAAACAACTGTATACAGTTTTGCACCTCGGTGCCACCGAGTTGTTCCACTCGGTCACACCGACAGGGTCGGTTTATATATAGTCACGGGCAAAAATTTGGAAATTTCTCCGAACCCCTTCGCCCGCGCGATAGCCTGCTCTGCCAACGTGGTCTCCGGATCGTCTCCTCGCCGCCAGCCGCCTCCAGTCGCTGGTCTCCGTCGCCGTCAACGGGAATTCTACCCCGTCATTGCCGCCGTAGCGAGTCTCCGCCGAACTAGGGTATGGACTCGATCTTTGTGCTATTCTCCAATCCGATTCTTAGCACATTGTGATCATCATGATTCTTGCCATGATTGAAACACTCCTATCCAGTCAATGCGCTCGTAGATTAGGTTTGATTCGAAAATTTTAGGGCTAGGTTTCCGCCGAAACCATCTCGGACCCACCGAGTTGAAAAACTCAGTCCCACCAATTTGGCTCATGCCATTGCACAAGTGAGACTCGGTCTGACCGAGAATTACTTATCGGTGTGACCGATTTTGGAACTTTGTGAAACCCTAGCAGTCTCGGTACCACCGAACTGTGACTCGGTCTGACCGAGTTCACTAGTTTAGGTGCCAAAACTGCTTCGGTATCACCGAGTTTAAAAATCGGTAGATCCGAGATGATTTCAGTGGGAAACTAAAACTAAGTTTTTGGATCATTCTTTTGCAAAAATCTGTGCATTTTGTGATGCTCATCCACTCTATCTCATCTATAACCTATTCACAGGGTCAGCAGTCAGAGTTTGCAACATGTCTGATCAGAGTGACAGCCAGAACATGTCAGAACAACAAGTGCAGATGAGTGAGGGCACTAGTCCCTCAAGTTCTTCAGATGATGGCAGCAGAAGTACTCCTAGCAATCTGCCTAAAGCTGCCACTAGACAGAGAAGGAAGAGAACTTCAGATTCTGAGGATGAAGACTATGTGGCAGAAGAGGAAGCAACTTCCAAGAGAGTTGAGCCAGCACAGGGCACAAAGCCAGGATTGAAAATCAAAAGGCCAGCAGGTAGGCAGCCTATACCAAAGGCCAGAGCCTCAACTCAGATTCCTGAAAAGCCTGCAACCATAGAGCCAGTTGCTGCTGAAGGAAAGAAAAGGAAGGAAAGGGTCAAGAAGACCGTAGCCAGAGTGCTTGGAAAGGCTTCCATCATGGAAGATGAGGAGGAAGAAGAAGAGGTAGCTGCACCAGCACCTAAGGCACCCAAGTTGATGGGTGATGCCATAAGATCAGGGGGAGCTGTTTCCAAGGCCAAGCCAGCTCCAAAGCCAAAACCAAAGAGGAATACAAGGAGCATACCTGCAAGTGAAAAGAACAAGGCCCCAGTGCCTGAAGCTACTGAAGAAGATGATGAAGAGCATGTTCTGAGAAAGCTCAAGCCCAAGATCCCAGACCACAATGATGCTCATCCTGTGGCTGAGGACATGAAGCTTAGAAGAGACTCAGGGCTGAGGAAGTGGAGAGAAGCAGATCTGTATGCTTCAAGGAGAAGAACTGTTGTTGATTACAGGTTTCACACTAAGGAACAGCAAGATTTCTATGAGACAGTGTTGCTTGATAAGAAGCCCATAGTTTGTGACATGAGATGGGTTGATTGGGAGTACATCAAGGACAATGAGGAACACTATCCTGGTGTGATTGACAGTTTCAATGCTTGTGGAGTAGCAGACTTTGTTGGGCAGAAGCTCACAAAGTGGAATGAGGAGCTTATCATGCAGTTCTACTCCACAGCACATTTTTATCCAGATGGTAGGATAACATGGATGTCTGAAGGTACGAGGTACCAATCTACAGTTGCTGAATGGGCTCAGCTGATTAATGCCTAGAGGAGCATGAGGATGACTTGGATATCTATGCCAAGAAGAAGATGGACCACAACTCTATGTCCAATATGTACAAGGAAATTCCAAATGAAGCTCTTGAAACTTTCAAATTTGGCTCAGTGCATTATCTTCTGTCAGGGCTGCCAACCATTAACTGGATCCTTAGGCACACTCTGTTGCCCAAGTCAGGTGATCACAAGATGATCAGAGGCCACGCGATCAATTTGCTACATATCTTTGATGTGCCATAGAAGTTCAAGGTGATGAGCCTTATTATAGAAACAATCAAGAGGACTGCAGCAGACCAGAAGAGGAGTTGTGGATATGCCCCACAGATTCAGGAGCTCATCAACTCAAAGATGGGCACAGGCATATACTCATTGGACAAGGAACACCTGCCCATCCGTCCAGATTTTGAAGATAATCAAGTTGTTATGACTGAGAATGAACCATCGTCTGCACAAGCACAAGCAAAGAAGGAGAAGGCGAGGAAGGAGAAAGCTGCCAAGATGCCAACTCAAGAGGAGGCATCTGAGTATTTCTTGAAAACCAAACAAGAGCAGCTTGGTTACCTGATTGCATCCACCCTGCGGATTGAGAAAGGACTAGCCACCCTAACTCAGAACCAGGCAAGCCTAGAGCGAATCATGGAACAAAAGTTCTATGACTTGGATGTCAAAGTGATAGAGATTCAGACTGCAGTGGAGCAGCTCCAGGAGGACATGCAGGAGAGGAGAGGCAAGACTACAACTGATGCCTTTGCCAGAGTGCCACGAGGTCCGAGGTCGTCTGCAGTGCCAGTTGCTGACCCCAGAGCCACCACGTCTGCACCAGCTACAGCCTCAGTTCCACCAGCTCCAGCGTCCACTTCAGCCTTGACTCCGACCACGTCTACAGAAGGCTTCGTCCTTGGAGTGCTCCGGACTCCACCACCACCTGAAGATCAAGCCTAAGCATCGATATAGCACTATGCATTTTCTAGGAACTTTTTGGTAACTTGTTGCCAAAGGGGGAGAAAAATGTATAGATCATAGGCTTCGAGAGAGAGAGTGTTGCTTTTTTTCTCTCTTGCTTTATTTGGTGGTTTTTCGAACTTTGTTTGCTTTTGAGTGCTTGAGATACTATGTCATTGCTTGTCAGACATTGATGTGTTTGATCATAAGCTACACTTAATGCTTGGTGAATGCTATTATCTTATCTATCTTATGTGATCATTCATTTTTCTTGGTGATGAGTGCATGTATTTCATTCTTATCATTTTAAGCGCTCCACCAAGATGTATGTGACATGGAAGAGTAACCCATGACTCTAACTCCTTGTGCATTTGCAGTCCAAAGCAAATTTTAAATATGCACAAATTTAGGGGGAGCTCTTACTTGTCACATACTTCTCAAAGCGACGATATATTTCATGCTTATTATCATCTGTCAAAGCTTTGATCTATATGTTGTCATCAATTACCAAAAAGGGGGAGATTGAAAGTGCAACTATCCCTAGGTGGTTTTGGTAATTCATAACAACATATAGCTCATTGAGCTAATGCTATTCCAAGATGACTATTTCAGGAAAGCTCAATGATTGGCATGGCATGGATGTGAAAGTGGAACCCTCAAAATGCGAAGGACAAAGGATTGGCTCAAGCTCAAAAGCTCAAGACTCTTCATTTTATATTTTAGTGATCCAAGATCACATTGAGTCTTTAGGAAAAGCCAATACTATCAAGGAGGGATGAGGTGTTGCTTAATGAGCCTCTTGCTTCATGTGCTTAGTGATATGCTCCAAAACCCTCAACTACTTTCCCATATCCACATATGACCTAAACCCTAAGCCAAACTCGGTCCTACCGATTCTTTCTATCCGGCGCCATCGAGTTTCACTTGTCATAAGCCACTGCCAAACCCTAGCAATTCGGTTCTACCGATAGGGATCTCGGTCTCACTGAGATGGGATTGCAAACTCTCTGTTTCCCTTTTGTAACTTTTCGGTCTCACCGAAAGAGCGGATCTGTCCCACCGAGATTGCAATGTAAATTCAGTGTTTCCTTTTTGTAACTTTTTGGTCTCACCGAAAGAGCAAATCGGTCCCACCGAGTTTGCCTGACCAACTCTCTGGTTAGCTTATTACCAAAATCGGTCTCACCGAGTTTGTGTAATTGGTCTCACTGAGATTACGTTATGCCCAAACCCTAACCATATCGGTCCTACCGAGTTGCATGTCAGTCCCACCGAAAATC
Organism: Triticum dicoccoides; assembly: GCF_002162155.2. Classification (NCBI taxonomy): domain Eukaryota; kingdom Viridiplantae; phylum Streptophyta; class Magnoliopsida; order Poales; family Poaceae; genus Triticum; species Triticum dicoccoides. Next base: position 643,591,706 of record NC_041388.1, on the reverse strand, counting down.
TCTAACGGTCACTAGGTTTACCTTTTCGGTCCGACCGAGTTTGTTGATTCGGTCCCACCGAGATTGGAAAACTGTGTGTAACGGTTGGATTTTGTGTGGAGGCTATATATACCCCTCCACCTCCTCTTCATTTGTGGAGAGAGCCATCAGAACACATACACAATTCCAACTCATATGTTCTGAGAGAGAACCACCTACTCATGTATTGAGACCAAGATATTCCATTCCTACCATATGAATCTTGATCTCTAGCCTTCCCCAAGTTGCTTTCCACTCAAATTTTCTTTACACAAAATCCAAATCCTATGAGAGAGAGTTGAGTGTTGGGGAGACTATCATTTGAAGCACAAGAGCAAGGAGTTCATTACCTACACACCATTTGTTACTTCTTGGAGAGTGGTGTCTCCTAGATTGGCTAGGTGTCACTTGGGAGCCTCCGACAAGATTGTGGAGTTGAACCAAGGAGTTTGTAAGGGCAAGGAGATCGCCTACTTCGTGAAGATCTACCGCTAGTGAGGCAAGTCCTTCATGGGCGATGGCCATGGTGGGATAGACAAGGTTGCTACTTTGTGGACCCTTTGTGGGTGGTTGCTTCTTCGTGGACCCTTCGTGGGTGGAGCCCTTCGTGGACTCGTGCAACCGTTACCCTTCGTGGGTGAAGCCCTCCGTGGACTCGCGCAACCTTTACCCTTCGTGGGTTGAAGTCTCCATCAACGTGGATGTAGGATAGCACCACCTATCCGAACCACGGGAAAAACATCCGTGTCTCCAATTGTGTTTGAATTCTCCAAACCCTTCCCTTTACATTCTTGCAAGTTGCATGCTTTACTTTCCGCTGCCAATATACTCTTTGCATGCTTGCTTGAATTGTGTGATGATTGCTTGACTTGTCCTACAATAGCTAAAATCTGCCAAGAACTAAAATTGGGAAAAGGTTAAGTTTTTATTTGGTAAATAGTCTAATCACCCCCCCCCCTCTAGACATACTTTCGATCCTACATGCTCACTGACAGAACTATTTTCCTCCATCTTACAGCTGAGGAACTTGTCGGAGACTTCATATCTCTCGACCCGGGCATTAGCTTGGAAAACCATTTTCAGCTCTTCGAACATCTCATATGCTCTGTGTCGCTCAAAACGCTTTTGGAGCCCCGTCTCTAAGCTGTAAAGCATGCCGCACTGAACGAGGGAGTAATCATCAGCACGTGTCTGCCAAGCGTTCATAACGTCTTGGTTCTGTGGGACGGGTGCCTCTCCTAGCGGTGCTTCTAGGACATAATCTTTCTTGGCAGCTATGAGGATGATCCTTACGTTCCGGACCCAGTCCGTATAGTTGCTGCCATCGTATTTCAGCTTGGTTTTCTCTAGGAACGCGTTGAAGTTGAGGACAACGTTGGCCATTTGATCTACAAGCCATGTTGTAAAGATTTTAGACTAAGTTCATGATAATTAAGTTCATCTAATCAAATTATTCAATGAACTCCCACTTAGATAGACATCCCTCCAGTCATCTAAGTATAACATGATCCGAGTTGACTAGGCCGTGTCCGATCATCATGTGAGACGGACTAGTCAACATCGGTGAACATCTTCATGTTGATCGTATCTTCTATACGACTCATGCTCGACCTTTCGGTCTTCTGTGTTCCGAGGCCATGTTTGTACATGCTAGGCTCATCAAGTCAACCTAAGTGTATTGCGTGTGTAAATCCGTCTTACACCCGTTGTATGTGAACGTTGGAATCTATCACACTCGATCATCACGTGGTGCTTCGAAACAACAAACAGTCGCAACGGCACACAGTTAGGGGGAACACTTTCTTGAAATTATTATGAGGGATCATCTTATTTACTACCGTCGTTCTAAGTAAACAAGATGCAAAAACATGATAAACATCACATGCAATCAAATAATAGTGACATGATATGGCCAATATCATATAGCTCCTTTGATCTCCATCTTGGGGCTCCATGATCATCTTGTCACCGGCATGACACCATGATCTCCATCATCGTGTCTCCATGAAGTTGCTCACCAACTATTACTTCTACTACTGTGGCTAACATGTTTAGCAATGAAGTAAAGTAATTTACATGGCGTTTCTCAATGACACGCAGGTCATACAAAAAAATAAAGACAACTCCTATGGCTCCTGCCGGTTGTCATACTCATCGACATGCAAGTCGTGATTCCTATTACAAGAACATGATCAATCTCATACATCACATATATCATTCATCATTCATCACAACCTTTGGCCATATCACATCACAAAATACTTGCTGCAAAAACAAGTTAGACGTCCTCTAATTGTTGTTGAAAGTTTTTACGTGGCTGCTATAGGTTTCTAGCAAGAATATTTCTTACCTACGCCAAAACCACAACGTGAATTGCCAATTTCTATTTACCCTTCATAAGGACCCTATTCATCGAATCTGATCCGACTAAAGTGGGAGAGACAGACACCCGCCAGCCACCTTATGCAACTAGTGCATGTCAGTCGGTGGAACCGGTCTCACGTAAGCGTACGTGTAAAGTTGGTCCGGGCCGCTTCATCCCACGATGCCGCCGAATCAAGATAAGACTAGTAACGGCAAGCAAATTGACAATATCGAAGCCCACAACTACTTTGTGTTCTACTCGTGCATAGTAACTACGCATAGACCTAGCTCTGATACCACTATTGGGGAACGTTGTAGAAAACAAAAAAAATTCCTATGTTTCACCAAGATCAATCTATGGAGTCAACTAGCAACGAGAGGAGAGTGCATCTACATACCCTTGTAGATCGCGAGCGGAAGCGTTCAAGAGAACGGGGATGATGGAGTCGTACTCGCCGTGATCCACATCACCAATGACCAAGTGCCGAACGGACGGCACCTCCGTGTTCAACATATGTACGGAGCGGATGACGTCTCCTCCTTCTTGATCCAGCAAGGGGGAAGGAGAGGTTGATGAAGATCCAGCAGCACGACGGCGTGGTGGTGGATGCAGCAGTGATCGCAGTAGGGCTTCGCCGAGCTTCTGCGAGAGGGAGAGGTGTAGCAGGGGAGAGGGAGGCGCCAAGACTTGAGGTGCGGCTACCCTCCCTCCCCCTCCCGTTTATATAGGCCCCCTGGGGGCGCCGGCCCTAGAGATGGGATCTCCCAAGTGGGGGCGACGGCCAAGGGGGGTGGAGTGCCCCCCAAGGCAAGTGGAGGCGCCCCCCACCCTAGGGTTTCCAACCCTAGGCGCGGGGGGGGCAAGGAGGGGCGCACCAGCCCACTATGGGCTGGTTCCCCTCCCCACTTCAGCCCATGGGGCCCTCCGGGATGGGTGGCCCCACCCGGTGGACCCCCGGGACCCATCCGATGGTCCCGGTACAATACCGGTGACCCCGAATCTTTCCCGATGGCCGAAACTGCACTTCCTATATATAATTCTTCACCTCCGGACCATTCTGGAACTCCTCGTGACGTCCAGGATCTCATCCGGGACTCCGAACAACTTTCAGATTACTGCATACTCATATCTCTACAACCCTAGCGTCACCGAACCTTAAGTGTGTAGACCCTACGGGTTCGGAAGACAAGCATGCATGACCGAGACGACTCTCCGGTCAATAACCAACAGCGGGATCTGGATACCCATGTTGGCTCCCACATGCTCCTCGATGATCTCATCGGATGAACCACGATGTCGAGGACTTAATCAATCCCGTATTCAATTCCCTTTGTCAATCGGTACGTTACTTGCCCGAGACTCGATCGTCGGTATCCCAATACCTTGTTCAGTCTCGTTACCGGCAAATCACTTTACTCGTACCGTAATGCATGATCCCGTGATCAACCACTTGATCACATTGAGCTCATTATGATGATGCATTACCGAGTGGGCCCAGAGATACCTCTCCGTCATATGGAGTGACAAATCCCAGTCTCGATTCGTGCCAACCCAACAGACACTTTCGGAGATACCTGTAATGTACCTTTATAGTCACCCAGTTACGTTGTGACGTTTGGCACACCCAAGGCACTCCTATGGTATCCAGGAGTTGCACAATCTCATGGTCTAAGGAAATGATACTTGACATTCATAAAAGCTACAGCAAACGAACTACACGATCTTTGTGCTATGCTTAGGTTTGGGTCTTGTCCATCACATCATTCTCCTAATGATGTGATCCCGTTATCAATGACATCCCCATGTCCATAGCCAGGAAACCATGACTATCTGTTGATCAACGAGCTAGTCAACTAGAGGCTCACTAGGGACACATTGTGGTCTATGTATTCACACATGTATTATGATTTCCGGATAATACAATTATAGCATGAATAATAGACAATTATCATGAACAAGGAAATATAATAATCATTTTATTATTGCCTCTAGGGCATATTTCCAACAGATGCGGCGCCGACCGAAGCACCGTCGTGCTCGCTTGTTGCGCCGACGGCCGATGCACACAAAGTTTTTGATGAAATGCCCACAAGGTATGATTTCGCCCCATTTTTTCGTTGTTGTTTTTTACATGAATGGATACATATGGATAGCTTAGTTTTCTTGTACATACTTTGTAGTTTCAATGATGAGACATATATGTCAACTATGGGTGTTGACTCCAACAATTCTCATCAGTCTCAAACAATGAAGTGCATTTAGATGATCATGAGTTTGAGGTGGACGAGGATGGTGAGGGTATCGTCGATGCACCGAAAGGAAGAGCGGGCAACTACACCATGAAGGAAGACATCTTGCTATGCAATACATGGTTGCAAGTGTCTATGGATGCCAACGTTGGAGGGGACCAAAGTAGAGATGCATATTGGATGCGGATGAAGGCGCACTTTTGATGTACAATACGTCCATCTTGCATCATGATTTCCTACTATTATTTATAATGTTTTTATGCATAATAATGCTTTATGAAGTAATTCTAATGCATTTTCTCTCATAATATGCAAGGTTTACACAAATAGGGAGAATGCCTGCAGCTGGAATTCTGAACCTGAAAACCTATACGTCAAAGTCACCTATTCTGCACATCTCCAAATGAGCTGAAACTTTACGAAGAATTATTTTGGAATATATGAAAAATACTGGAGCAAATAACTACCAGAGGGGGCCACCTGGTGAGTGCTACCTTTTGAGCACTGCGTTGGTTTTCCCCGAAGAGGAAGGGATGATGCAGCAAAGTAGCGTAAGTATTTCCCTCAGTTTTTGAGAACCAAGGTATCAATCCAGTAGGAGGCTACGCGCGAGTCCCTCGCACCTGCACAAAACAAATAAATCCTTGCAACCAACGCAAATAGGGGTTGTCAATCCCTATAGGGCCACTTACGAGAGTGAGATCTGATAGATATGATAAGATAATATTTTTGGTATTTTTATGATAAAAGATGCAAAGTAAAATAAAGGCAAAGTAAATAGCAAAGGAAATAACTAAGTAGTAGGAGATTAATATGATAAAGATAGACCCGGGGGCCATAGGTTTCACTAGTGGCTTCTCTCAAGAGTATAAGTATTCTACGGTGGGTGAACAAATTACTGTTGAACAATTGACAGAATTGAGCATAGTTATGAGAATATCTAGGTATGATCATGTATATAGGCATCACGTCCAAGACAAGTAGACCGACTCCTGCCTGCATCTACTACTATTACTCCACTCATCGACTGCTATCCAGCATGCATCTAGAGTATTAAGTTAAAAACAGAGTAACGCCTTAAGCAAGATGACATGATGTAGAGGGATAGACTCATGCAATACGAAGAAAACCCCATCTTGTTATCCTCGATGGCAACAATACAATACGTGCCTTGCTGCCCTTACTATCACCGGGAAAGGGCACCGCAAGATTGAACCCAAAGCTAAGCACTTCTCCCATTGCAAGAAAGATCAATCTAGTAGGCCAAACCAAACTGATAATTCAAAGAGACTTGCAAAGATAACCAATCATACATAAAAGAATTCAGAGAAGATTCAAATATTATTCATACATAGACTTGATCATAAACCCACAATTCATTGGTCTCAACAAACACACCGCAAAAAAGAAGATTACATCGAATAGATCTCCACAAGAGAGGGGGAGAACATTGTATTGAGATCCAAAAAGAGAGAAGAAACCATCTAGCTACTAACTATGGACCTGTAGGTCTGAGGTGAACTACTCACACTTCATCGAAGGGGCTATGGTGTTGATGTAGAAGCCCTCCGTGATCGATGTCCCCTCCGGCGGAACTCCGGAACAGGCCCCAAGATGGGATCTCGTGGATACAGAAAGTTACGGCGGTGGAATTAGGGTTTTGGCTCCGTTTCTGATCGTTTGGGGGTACGTGGATATATATAGGAGGAAGGAGTACGTCGGTGATGCAACAGGGGGCCCACAAGGGTGGAGGGCGCGCCTGGTGGGGGTGGGCGCGCCCCCCTACCTCATGGCCTCCTGTTTCCTTTCTTGACATAGGGTCCAAGTCTCTTTGGTCTTATTCGTTGAGAAAATCACGTTCCCGAAGGTTTCATTCCGTTTGGACTCCGTTTGATATTCCTTTTCTTCGAAGCCCTAAAACAGGCAAAAAAAACAGCAATTCTGGGCTGGGCCTCCGGTTAATAGGTTAGTCCCAAAAATAATATAAAAGTGGATAATAAATCCCAATAATGTCCAAAACAGTAGATAATATAGCATGGAGCAATCAAAAATTATAGATACCTTGGAGACGTATCAAGCATCCCCAAGCTTAATTCCTGCTCGTCCTCGAGTAGGTAAATGATAAAAACAGAATTTTTTATGTGGAGTGCTACTTGGCATAATTTTAATGTAATTCTTCTTAATTGTGGTATGAATATTCGATCCGAAAGATTCAAGACAAAAGTTCATATTGACATAAAAATAATAATACTTCAAGCATACTAACTAAGCAATTATGTCTTCTCAAAATAACATGGCCAAAGAAAGTTCATCCCTACAAAATCATATGGTTTAGTCATGTTTCATTTTCATCACACAAGAATGCTCTCATCATGCACAACCCCGATGACAAGCCAAGCAATTGTTTCATACTTTAGTAATCTCAAACCTATAAACTTTCACGCAATATATGAGCGTGAGCCATGGACATAGGACTATGGGTGGAATAGAATATAATGAGGGGGGTTATGTGGAGAAGACAAAAAAGGAGAAAGTCTCACATCAACGAGGCTAATCATTGGGATATGGAGATGCCCACCGATTGATGTTAATGCAAGGAGTAGGGATTGCCATGCAACGGATGCACTAGAGCTATAAATGTATGAAAGCTCAACAAAAGAAACTAGTGGGTGTGCATCCAACTTGCTTGCTCATGAAGACCTAGGGCACTTGAGGAGGCCCATTGTTGGAATATACAAGCCAAGTTCTATAATGAAAAATCCCCACTAATATATGAAAATGACAAAACAGAAGACTCTCTAACATGAAGATTATGGTGCTACTTTGAAGCACAAGTGTGGCAAAGGATAGTAACATTGTCCCTTCTCTCTTTTTCTCTCATTTTTTGTATGGCCTTTCTTTTTTTATATGGCCTTTCTCTTTTTTTATATAATTCCTCACTTGGGACAATGCTCTAGAAGATGATGATCATCACACTTCTATTTATTTACAACTCAATGATTACAACTCGATACTAGAACAAAAGATGACTCTATATGAATGCCTCCGGCGGTGTACCGGGATATGCAATGGACCAAGAGTGACATGTATGAAAGAATTATGAACGGTGGCTTTGCCACAAATACTATGTCAACTACATGATCATGCTAAGCAATATGACAATGATGATTGTGTCATGATGAACGGAATGATGGAAAGTTGCATGGCAATATATCTCGGAATGGCTATGGAAATGCCATAATAGGTAGGTATGGTGGCTATTTTGAGGAAGATATAAGGAGTTTTATGTGTGAAAGAGCGTATCGTATCACGGGGTTTGGATGCACCGGCGAAGTTTGTGCCAACTCTCAATGTGAGAAAGGGCAATGCACGGTACCGAAGAGACTAGCAAGAATGGAAGGGTGAGAGTGCGTATAAATCCATGGACTCAACATTAGTCATAAAGAACTCACATACTTATTGCAAAAATCTACAAGTCATCAAAAACCTCGGTACTACGCGCATGCTCCTAGGGGGATAGATTGGTAGGAAAAGACCATCGCTCGTCCCCGGCCGCCACTCATAAGGAAGACAATCAAATAACACCTCATGTTTCAAATTTGTTGCATAACGTTTACCATACATGCATGCTACGGGACTTGCAAACTTCAACGCAAGTATTTCTCAATTTCACAACTACTCAACTAGCACAACTTTGATATTATTACCTCCATATCTCAAAACAATCATCAAGCATCAAACTTCTCTTAGTATTCAAAACACTCTTAAGAAAATTTTACTAACTTTGAATACCTAGCATATTAGGATTTTAAGAAAATTACCATGCTATTAAGACTCTCAAAATAATCTAAGTGAGGCATGAGAGATCAATAGTTTCTATAAAACAAATCCACCACCGTGCTCTAAAAGATATAAGTGAAGTACTAGAGCAAAACTATATAACTCAAAAGATATAAGCGAAGCACATAGAGTATTCTAACAAATTCCAAATCATGTATGGCTCTCTCAAAAGGTGTGTACAGCAAGGATTATTGTAGTAAACTAACAAGCAAAGACTCAAATCATACAAGACGCTCCAAGCAAAACACATATCATGTGGCGAATAAAAATATAGCTCCAAGTAAAGTTACCGATAGAAGTAGACGAAAAAGGGGATGCCTTCCGGGGCATCCCCAAGCTTTGGCTTTTAGGTGTCCTTAGATTATCTTGGGGGTGCCATGGTAATCCCAAATCTTAGGCTCTTGCCACTCCTTGTTCCATAATCCATCAAATCTTTACCCAAAACTTGAAAGCTTCACAACACAAAACTTAAAGTAGAAAATCTCGTGAGCTCCGTTAGCGAAAGAAAACAAAAGATCACTTCAAGGTACTGTAATGAACTCATTCTTTATTTATATTGGTGTTAAACCTACTGTATTCCAACTTCTCTATGGTTTATAAACTATTTTACTAGCCATAGGTTCATCAAAATAAGCAAACAACACACGAAAAACAGAATCTGTTAAAAACATAACAGTCTGTAGTAATATGTAGCTAGCGCAAGATCTGGAACCCCAACAATTCTAAAATAAATTTCTGGACGTGAGGAATTTATCTATTAATCATCTGCAAAAAGAATTAACTAAATATCACTTTCCAAATAAAAATGACAGCAGTTCTCGTGAGCGCTAAAGTTTCTGTTTTTTACAGCAAGTTCAACAAGACTTTCCCCAAATCTTCCCAACGGTTCTACTTGGCACAAACACTAATTAAACACAAAAAACACAACCAAAACAGAGGCTAGATAAATTATTTATTACTAAACAGGAGCAAAAAGCAAGGAATGAAAATAAAATTGGGTTGCCTCCCAACAAGCGCTATCGTTTAACGCCCCTAGCTAGGCATAACAAGCAAGAATAGATCTAGGTATTGCCATCTTTGGTTTTCAACTTTTTAGCGGAATCAAGCTCGAATCCGGGAGGTTCTTTACGTTTCCCTTCATATTCTGAAATTTTTAGATCTAATGAATCCAACCTCTTATTGCAAAGGGTAATCAACATATTCATACGGTGAACATTTCCATTAATGTTCTTAAGAGGTTCAAGAGATTTCTGCAAGATTTTAGTAACTTCACAAAAAAATTCAAAAACTTGTGTCTCTTCCTGAGTAGGATGAGGCCCCTTTTGTTGAGGTAGTGTTCCCACTATACCTTCTATAATTTCAAGTGCAATATGGGGATCGATTTCAATAAAATTGCCTTTGGCAACGCAATCCAAGAGTTGTCTATGAGACATATTTAATCCAACATAAAAATTGCGAAGCAAAATTCTCAGGTTTATTTCAGAGGTACAATTACGATAAGACTCCATTATTCTCAACCAGGCATCTTTTAAGTTTTCTCCTAGTCTCTGTTTAAAGTGAAAGATTTCGAACTTAGGAGTCAACGGACAAGATAAGGGACTAGCCATAACGACAAGCAAACAGACTAACACACAAGCAAACAGAAAGCAAGCGAACAAAAAGAGGCAAATAGAGAGGGAGGATAGAGAGAGAGGGCGAATAAAACGGCAAGGGTGAAGTGGGGGAGAGGAAAATGAGAGGCAAATGGCAAATAATGTAATGTGGGAGATAAGGGTATGTGATGGGTACTTGGTATGTTGACTTTTGCGTAGACCTCCCCGGCAACGGCGCCAGAAATCTTTCTTGCTACCTCTTGAGCACTGCGTTGGTTTTCCCCGAAGAGGAAGGGATGATGCAGCAAAGTAGCGTAAGTATTTCCCTCAGTTTTTGAGAACCAAGGTATCAAAGTAGTAGGAGATTAATATGATAAAGATAGACCCGGGGGCCATAGGTTTCACTAGTGGCTTCTCTCGAGAGCATAAGTATTCTACGGTGGGTGAACATATTACTGTTGAGCAATTGACAGAATTGAGCATAGTTATGAGAATATCTAGGTATGATCATGTATATAGGCATCACGTCCGAGACAAGTAGACCGACTCCTGCCTGCATCTACTACTATTACTCCACTCATCGACCGCTATCCAGCATGCATCTAGAGTATTAAGTTAAAAACAGAGTAACGCCTTAAGCAAGATGACATGATGTAGAGGGATAGACTCATGAAATATGAAGAAAACTCCATCTTGTTATCCTCAATGGCAACAATACAATACGTGCCTTGCTGCCCTTACTGTCACCGGGAAAGGACACCGCAAGATTGAACCCAAAGCTAAGCACTTCTCCCATTGCAAGAAAGATCAATCTAGTAGGCCAAACCAAACTGATAATTCGAAGAGACTTGCAAAGATAACCAATCATACATAAAAGAATTCAGAGAAGATTCAAATATTATTCATACATAGACTTGATCATAAACCCACAATTCATCAGTCTCAACAAACACACCGCAAAAAGAAGATTACATCGAATAGATCTCCATAAGAGAGGGGGAGAACATTGTATTGAGATCCAAAAAGAGAGAATAAGCCATCTAGCTACTAACTATGGACCCGTAGGTCTGAGGTGAACTACTCACACTTCATCGGAGGGGCTATGGTGTTGATGTAGAAGCCCTCCATGATCGATGCCCCCTCCGGCGGAGCTCCGGAACAGGCCCCAAGATGGGATCTCATGGATACAGAAAGTTACGGTGGTGGAATTAGGGTTTTAGCTCTGTTTCTGATCGTTTGGGGGTACGTGGATATATATAGAAGGAAGGAGTAGGTCGGTGGAGCAACAGGGGGCCCATGAGGGTGGAGGGCGCGCCTGGTGGGGGTGGGCGCGCCCCCCTACCTCGTGGCCTCCTGTTTCCTTTCTTGACGTAGGGTCCAAGTCTCTCTGGTCTTATTCGTTGAGAAAATCACGTTCCCGAAGGTTTCATTCCATTTGGACTCCGTTTGATATTCCTTTTCTTCGAAACCCTAAAACAGGCAAAAAACAGCAATTCTGGGATGGGCCTCCGATTAATAGGTTAGTCCCAAGAATAATATAAAAGTGGATAATAAAGCCCAATAATGTCCAAAACAGTAGGTAATATAGCATGGAGCAATCAAAAATTATAAATACGTTGGAGACGTATCAGTGAGCACAAGACACTAGGGCACGCCAGGCCCCCCAGGCGCGCCCTGGTGGGTTGTACTCAGCCCAGCCCACCTCTGGTGCCCATCTTCTGGTATATAGGTCACTTTGACCTAGAAAAAAGAGTGAGAGAACTTTCGGGATGAAGCGCCGCCGTCTCGAGGTGGAACTTAGGCAAGAGCACTTTTGCCCCCCCCCCCCCCGATGGAGCGATTCCGCCGGGGGAACTTCCGTCCTGAAGGGGAAATCGAAGACATCGTCATCACCAACAACCCTCTCATCTTTGGGAGGCCAATATCCATCAACATCTTCAACAACACCATCTCCTCTCAAACTTTGTACCGGAACCTCAGATTGGTACATGTGTATGACTAGTAGTGATGATTACATCTTGTAATTGATTACTATATGTTTATTTGGTGGAAGATTATATGTTCGGATCCATTATGCTATTTAATACCCCTCTGATCTTGAGCATGATAATCATTTGTGAGTAGTTACTTTTGTTCTTGAGGTCATGAGAGAAGTCATGTTGCAATTAATCATGTGAAGTTGATATGTGTTCGATATTTTGATGATATGTATGTTGTGATTCCCTTAGTGGTGTCATGTGAACGTCGACTACATGACACGTCAGCATACTTGGGCCTAAAGGAATGCATTGTGAAGTAGTTATTAGATGATGGGTTGCTAGAGTGACAGAAGCTTAAACCCTAGTTTAGGCGCTACTTCGTAAGGGACGGATTTGGATCCAAGTGTTTAATGCTATGGTTAGATTTTATCTTGATACTTTTCTCATAGTTGCGGATGCTTACGAGGGGATTAATCATAAGTAGGAGGTTTGTTCAAGTAAAAATAGCAGCTAAGCACCGATCCACCCACATATCAAATTATCAAAGTAGCGATCACGAATCAAACCAACATGATGAAAGTGACATGGTGAAATTCCCGTGTACCCTCAAGAACGCTTTGCTTATCATAAGAGACCATTCTGCCCTGTCTTTTGCCACAAAAGGATTGGGGCTACCTTGCTTCACTTTATTTATCGTTACCATTACTTGTCCGTTGCAAATTATCTTGCTATCAAACTACCTGTTACCGACTATTTCAATGCTTGTAGAAAATACCTTGTTGAAAACCACTTGTCATTTCCTTCTGCTCCTCATTGGGTTCAACACTCTTACTTATCGAAAGGACAACGATAGGTCCCCTATAATTGTGGGTCACCAATGTACACAACACGATTGACCGCACGAAGAGATCTCTTCGCTCTGGGTGGTCGACAATCAACAAAGGTTGTCAAAGGTGGGCGGTGACACTTAAGGCGGTTGACACGATCAACCCAAGTGGCACTAATGATAGAGATAGGGTAAGCCCTTCCTTTCATGCTAACTTGTTCCTTCCATGGTCATGCTTTTTTTGGTTGTTTGAAATGCTAACTTGTTTTTTTGTTTGTAGCTCACTATTACACAAAACTAATTCCAAGGAGAAGAGAAGAAGACCAAGAAAGGGAAGGTCAAGAAAGGGAGACTATTCGTGTTTGCCCATTGCTACAATGTGTTGAAGGATGAAGAGAAATGGAAGCCACATGGTGAATAAGAGGAGAGCAAGAAAAGCAAGGCAACTATTGATTCGGATGATGATGAGGAGGAGGAGGCATCAAGTGATGGCGGCAAGAGAAGCCCTACACCAAACTCGGTTGCCTACTCCAAGCCAAAAAGACCAAATGGAGGCAAGAAAGATGCAAAAGAGAAGAAGAAGAAGAAGAAGAAGAAGAAGAAGAAGAAGAAGAAGAAGAAGAAGAAGAAGAAGAAGCTATGGAAGCTATTGTGAAGGCAAGAACGAGGTGAGGATGATGTCAAGGAGCCAAGATGCAGCGGTCGAGGAGAGGAGGTTGGCGGCCGAGGAAAGGAGGGTGGCGGCGGAGGAGAGGAAGGTGGCATTGGAGGAGAAGAAATTGGCCATGGAGGAGCGATCTAAATTATTCAAATGGGAGAAGTACTTGTTCTTCATGGACACATCTAACCTCGATGCTAAGTAAAAGGAGTACGTCAATCTTTCTCGTGAAGAAGTATTGGTCCAAAAAAGAGCCATGGCCATGGGAGGCATGGGAGCTGGCATGGGAGGCATGGGAGCACCTACATGAGGCATGGGTGGCTTCGGAGCTACCTTGGGGGGCATGGGTGGCTCCGGAGCTACCATGGGAGGCATGGGAGGCATGAGTTTTGGGTCTTCCATATGGGAGGCATGAGAACACCTCTGGGTGACATGGATGGACGCATGTTTCACATACCTTCGCATGATGCCGTTGGATATCTTGCGGATGAAGAGGAGGAGGAAGAATCGTCTTTGGATGAAGAGGAGGACGATGATAATGTGTCATGATTGTTGATGTGCCATTTGTTTGTTTGAACTTTTATGTGTCATGGACTTGGTTGGATGATTTTGAACTTGGTTGGATGATGATGTGGCATGATTGTTGATGTGTCGTGCAATTGAACTATGCTATGTCTTTATTTTGCATATTTGTTTAATGTTTGAAACATCATCATATTGTCAAAATGGACATGTAAATCTTTATTTGCAAACGCCAGCTGCTCGCGCACTGTAAGTTAGCGCGCCTGCTGGAGATGCTCGCACGCACCATATTTTGCAGCGGCAGCTGAAGTCAGCGCCCTACCGCGCGCAAAAAAAATCGCTATTTCCGCGTTGTAAAAAGGTTTTAGCGCGCCGTGTGGTTACGCGCCTGTTGGAGATGCTCTAATGCACAGGCGGCTCATCGACTCAGGCTACGCTTACACCCTGGGCCCACTGAACCTGTGGTCTGGTGCCGCTCTGTTGGGGTACATGTTTGTACATAATTTGGGTACTTCAGCACGATGGACCCGGGCGGCTACAATAGAGCCTTTCATATACTAGCCTAATAACTGCAGTAAACAGCAGGTAGATCAAGGAGAGCCTGCGGATCATTGATCGAATTGTCATCCCAATCGTATTTCTTCAGTGTTCGGGGAAGTGGAGCACTAACCATGCCCCTCTCGGACTTAGTGATTGGTTCATTATTCGTCGTAATTTTCCTTGCTTGCAAGACCATACCTGGTTCAATGCGCCATCGGGGCGAATCTGGGCGATCTAATGTGCTCACATGAAAAACAGAGTGAATTTTAGCACCTGCACCTACACAGGATCGATTAACCCTTCACATCGTCTATCTAACCTCACTCTTCCATGCAGCGGTGTGCCTAATAGAATTTATGTGGTTTTTTTCTTTTGCGTCAGTAGTTGTGAGCCCATTCAGTGGTGTTTTCAAAGATCACCTCAGATGGGTTGTATTGTACACGTAGGCGGAGAAGGTGAGTTTGAGTCTTCCCCGAAGAAGAATGCAGGTTGTGCTGGTGGCTGAAGCTCCATGTCATCCCTGTTCAACATGAAGATGATGGATGGGATGTCAGGCCTGTCGTGAGGGTCTGCTTGGACGCACAGGCACAGAAACCCAATGTGGATACATAGTTACATATTCCCTCTGTAAACTAATATAAGAGCATTTAGATCACTAAAATAGTAATCTAAACAATCTTATATTAGTTTACGGAGGGAGTACATCTTAGCGCCTGGATTCGCGGGTGTCCTTGGAGTGAATTCATCAATCATCTGCGATATCGTCCCTTTGGTCCAACAAGTCCATACATCACTTAGGAGATTCACCGTGTCCGTCTTGCAATCATCTGAATCGCAGCTCCTCCTCTTGGTTACAATTTCATCAAGCACCAAGACACCATAGCTGAAAATGTCGATCTTTGGCGACATCGTTTCGGTGTATTGCATACTCTGGCGCCATATACCAGCTACAGATGATTGTCAGTTAGGCACAGAAACACACGTCTTGATATCTGCAATATACGAAAGCCTTTTTGTATGCAGTTGCTTACTACTGTATGTTCCAACAACTCTAGCTGTCATGGTTTGAGTATGGCCTCCTATTTGCAGCCTAGCTAACCCGAAGTCTTCAATCTTCGGATCCATGGCATCGTCAAGCAGAATGCTGTTGGCTTTCAAGTCTCGGTGGATTATTCTTACACTCGTGAATATACATTATTCTCTTGCAATTCTGAGAATGATGTTGCCTCCTTTTTTCGCGGATACACTAGGTGCGTACCTTTGCATTGATAGGAGGCGAAAAGAAACAACAGTTGGGCAAACCCGCACACCGTACACAGACCTCCAGTAACCTAACAAGGTTCTTGTGCTGGAGCTGTGCCAATACCAGCACTTCAATGCGTATCTGATCCAGTCCATGTCCAGTACTACCTCACTGCTATTTCTTGCCCGTCTGGGAAGTTTCCCTGAAGCAGAGGTTCTTTTTTCAGTAGAAGAACAGAGTGCGGCAAATAGCTTTACCCTGCATTCTCCGAAACCGCCTTCTCCAAGCTTATGCTTCCCTGAGAAGCGTCAGAAAACAAAATTTCTGTGTTGGGCAATTGTCAAGAAAAGCTCGGCAACCACTAATGGATAACTAAAGGTAGATTAAAATCGCAAACTAATCAAATTATATCCAAGGACACGGCACCAGTCTGAACTAAACAAAACAGCAAGCCAAATCGGATGAATAATAAGCACGGCACCAGCCTGAGCTAAACTAAACAAACCAGCATACAAAAGGCCCGTGGCAGCAGAAATCATACATCATTCATTATCAGGTCGAATTTTGCACAAATACAATGCACCAGAATAAGCAACAAAACAAACAAGGAGGCAGAGGAGAACATGAACAACACAAAGCATAGATAAAGGCCAAACATCTATAGATAAATAAGACTGCGATTGCCATAATTATGTAGCATCCATTGATGATAAAAGAGAGTAGCATAGTACCACAATCCAAAACTTGACAGCAAACAGAGACATCCTGAAGCAGCACGATTCAAAAGTCTTAACTATAATAAAGCAAAGAGCATTAGACAGCTCCCAGCTAGTGAAAACCCTTCACGCCGACATCCTAAGCTTCTATCTTCTCGACTGGTGCATCAAGCATCAGGGCCTTGGTCGGCTTCACCAAGATGTCGGTGAACTCCTGGTATGGCGCCTTGGTGAAGGTTGTCTCCCTCCAGAAGTCAGGGGTGAGGAATCCATAGGTCTTCATCAGGCAGTCAAAGGTAGCCTGGGAACAAAAGAATTTATATTAGCTCATGTTTGCAACTAGTCAATCCAAACAAGAATGCATTGAACCAGATAGAAGTTAGAATCGTCAGCTGTACAGATGAAAAGAACTACAACTTCATAAATTGGTTAATTTTACCACTGCCAGCATGAGAAATAAAACAGAACATGGCATGCATAGTATAAACAGAGAAGAGAACAAGTCAGTGCTCAACAAGAAATGTCTACAATGCTTGTAATACGCCACAGGTATCACTCTGCAAGAATAGATTCTTAACAAGAAGTGTCTAAATGGTTGTAATAGATGAATAACAGGAAATACTCCCCCCGTCCGAAAATACTTGTCATTGAAATTGATGTATCTAGATGTATTTTAGTTCTAGATACATCCATTTTCATCCATTTTGATGACAAGTATTTCCGGACGGAGGGAGTATATTAGAACACATGCCAGGATTGAACAAATCTAAAATGTATTAGATGTACAAATTGAAAACATGAATAGCTTCTAATAACAAACGAGTTGAGCTGTTTAAAAAGGCAATACATTTACAATCAAACATTTGAAGAAAATAAAGCTTGGTCGACAAGCTTAGGCTACAGCAAGCACACTCGTATTTCGGCAAGTGAAGTATTCACAAAAGTTACCACAGGGATCCTACTAGCATTTTGTTCAACTTGCACTGAAGTGACAAACACCAGACTAAGTCTTGCAATGTTATCTTCTTTTATCTAATTAATCAGTATTCCATACCTCACAACCAACTAGAAGCAGTAGCATGGTATCTCGCTAGGACTGGGTCGTAAATAGTATGTTGCTCGTTTATGAAAAAATAGTCAACTAAGTACTACATATAGTTGACCAATGGACTGTGCTAGTACTGTACCAACATTACCGGTGTGTAAGACAGTTCACAAGTGTTCGTGCTAACTAAAAGTAAGTGATTATGAGCAGAATAATATTGACTGTAAATGTATAAATGCAAAAACAACGGAAATTGAGATGAAATGTGGAACAGAGAACATGGTTATGGATAGAGCTCTAGAGACTTAGGAGCTCCTCACTCCACACCTCCTAACTAAATATATTTTCTTATTTGCAGCAAACATTCCTCACCATGGACACATAATGTACTGAAAGAGAATATATTGCAGATAAACCATGGCCCAAAGAGAGTATGTTTCTAATTACAAAGAGAATATATTGCATGTGCTTAATTAGGTATGACGTTGGACGGATATTGTGGATTTAACTTAATTAGGTATCATCTCCATCCATGGTTTTTCTTGCAACAAGATCAATGTAAATTGCAGATAAAATATAAACAAGGCAGATCATAACAACAACAGGCGAGATTGGCTACCTGCTTCAGGTGGCGGAGGGGACGACGGAGTAGATGGAGTCCCGGTCGAGGAGGAGGCGTTGGTACAAGTACAATGATTCTAGAATGACTAATTAAAAGCCTGAGTCACTAGTATGCCTATTTGGTCCTTCTACACACCGTGAAGCTTGTTTCCCCGGTACTAATTCTATTTCCTAGAGCCTAAAGTCATTCTATTGGGCTATGGTTGCTTCTCTCGAAGAAGAATGATCAAGTGTCATCTAATTTGTGGTACTGAAGTCTAGCTCCTTAATTAATAAGCAATGACCATTTACATGTTTTGAGGTATAGAGCAAATGCACTCCAAGGAACAGTACCAGAAATGACCGTGTTTCTTCTGCCTAAATCTGGAGGTATACTATGACAATATACTACTACTAGTATTGTTTCAGCGCAGTCTAGTAAAAGGAAAGCAGCAAGCAAAAGTAACAACATTTTCCGAGAGCACTCAAAGAACATTTTCAGAAGAACTCTAAGCAAAAGTAATATATCGCTGCAGTTTCACTCCTCAAAGGGAGATAGAACAGGGACCAATCACTGGTGAAATGCTACTCTTTCTGGGCAATCATGTACTCTTAACTTGAATCAGGATGTAAACAAGCCTGGTTTTGGCAAATTTGCTGGTCAGTTCAGTTGAATTATGGGCACTAGTTGCCATCCACTTATGTTGGGGTTCAGTTCTGGGCAACAATTTGCATTCACTTTAGTAAAATTTCAGTTAACATTTGGCATCTAGTTTAGTTCAGAAGTATGCAGATGCTCAAATTCAATTCGGTTCTGTTTAATTCTGCACTCGCACTGTTGCACAAGTAGATTACTAGAACACCCACTTATATACATAGCATTCAATCAAGCATATGGAACATTTTGTCAAATGAACTAGTAACTGGATTGCTCAATCTCTTTCGCCAAACTAGATTCGGTTAAGTCTTACAATGTACGAGTAGTGAGTGGCATGCTACAACGACATTGGCTAATTCAGTTAAAAAGTCTGAAAACTAAATTCAGTTATTAGATCATCAACCTGCAGCGGCGCAACAACGACGGCGTGGCACAGCCAACCACCACCATGTAAATTTACTTGTGTTCCAAGCTTCATCCTGGTCATAGATAGATCACCCAGGTTCGGGGGGTTTTAGAAAGGCTCGGCTACCTCCTGATTAGAGGCAAGGCTGCTGAAATCACACCAGCCAAACTACCACACTCGTTAACAGGTCAAACTTTGCTCAAACACACTGCACCAGAATGGACAGTTTAGAAAACAACACAAACAAAGCAGGAGGCAATGGAGAAAATCAACACAAAGCTCAGACCAAAAATCAAACATCTAGACAAATAACACTGCGATTGGCATAATTATGTAGCATCCATTGCCGATAACAGAGTAGCATTGCACCATAATCCAAAACTTTGACAGCAAACAGAGACTTCCACAAGTAGCACAATTCAAAGACACCTGGTTCTCGACTATAATAAAGCAAAGTGCAACAGACAGCTCCCAGCTAGTAAAAACCCTTCATCCTAAGCTTCTATCTTCTCAGCTGGTGCATCAAGCATCAGGGCCTTGGTCGGCTTCGCCAAGATGTCGGTGAACTCCTGGTACGGCGCCTTGGTGAAGGTTGTCTCCCTCCAGAAGTCAGGAGTGAGGAATCCATAGGTCTTCATCAGGCAGTCAAAGGTAGCCTAGAAACAAAAGAATTGTGAGCTTCAGGCTTGCAACAATTCAATGCAAAATATATAACACATTCAACCTGATAGAATCATCACCACAAATGACTATGATACATCACTCTGCAAGAATAGACCCTCAACCAGAAACGTTTAAATGATTATAATACATGAACTCAAAATGTATTAGGACACAAGCCAGGATTGAGCAACTCGAAAATGTATTACATGTACAGATTGAAAACATGAAAAGCATCCAATACAAAATGAACTGAACTGTTCAAAAGGTTGTGACACATTTTCAATCAATCAATTGTAGACCAACCTGAAGTATTAAGCACAAATTAAAGTTTGGTCAACAACCTTAGGCTAGTACAGTAGAGCTACAATTTCCAGGCCAATAGAATCTAGACTAATCAATACAAACCAGAATCAAGTGTAAATCAGCTACCCTTCTTCCAACATTATTCAGGATTACATCTAATACAAATAATATTTTACACGGTGCGAAAGGCATCACTTCCGAAACAGAAGTTTAGATTGAGCATACTTGCAGTAAACATTCCAAATCATGCACACACAAGGGAATGAACATTATGTACTGACACTAACGTTGCAGTATGACGGGAACATGGCAGAGTACGGATAAAGGCAGGGGAAGTTTATACCTTGACGAAGTTGCCAAGGGTCTTGGTGGATCCACGCGAGGAAGTGAAGACATCATCGATCCCGGCGAACTGCAGCACCTTCTTGGGGACGCGGGCGGCGACGATTCCGGAACCCCTGGGGGCGGGCACCATGCGCACGGTGACGGAGCCGCACTTGCCGGTGACCTTGCAGGGCACGGTGTGGGGCAGGCCGATCTTGTTCCCCCAGTAGCCCCTCCTGACGGGCACGATCGAGAGCTTGGCGAGGATGATGGCGCCGCGGATGGCCGTGGCCACCTCCTTGGCGCACTTGACGCCGAGGCCGACGTGGCCGTTGCTGTCGCCGACGACGACGAAGGCCTTGAAGCGGGTGCGCTGCCCGGCGCGGGTCTGCTTCTGCACCGGGGTGATCTTCATCACCTCGTCCTTGAGCCCCGGGCAGAGCGTCTCCACGATCTGGTGCTCCTTGACGGGGAGCGAGTGTAGGTAGATCTCCTCCATCTTGGTGAAGCGGCCCTCCTTGACGAGGCGGCCGAGCTTGGTGACGGGCACCCACTTCTCCTCCTCCTGGCGAGGGCCACGGCGGCCGCCGCGGCGCCCGCCACGGTCCCCGCGCCCGCCGCGACCGAAGCCGCGCCCGAAGCCGCCGCGGTCGCCGCCGCGCTCACCGACACCACGCTCGCCGCCGCGGTCCGCCATGGCTGGGTGGGGGTGGGGGGTTGGGGGCAGGGGAGCTCCGATGGGGGGGATGAGGGTTTGGAGCTGGAGGCTGTGGCGGCGGCTAAGGGATGGGAGTGGTGGGCGAGCGGGGGTAATTTATATCGAGGGAGGTTGAAGCTAGGTCACGCTGCAGGTGGACACGGGCCCTCGCGTTGGGCTCGGCCCACTTCTTCTTTTCCGCTTACTCGAGTCCACATAATGAAGTCATTTTTCCCGGTTACTAGGTTCCTTTGTTTTATGCTAGATTATTAATGTCTTTCAGAGCACCCTTTTTTTGTGCTTCATCAAACTGACCGCCTGTAACTCATAATCGTCAATTACCGCTAGTTGAGAGGAATGAACTTGTTCAGGAACCACATAACACATTCAGCAAAGCTCAAGACCATGATGGCACTGTGCTAGCTTCTTATTTTGTTACACCACAACAGCTAGAGAAAACCGGTCAGGCTTCTATTCTAGGCGTTCCTCCAAGGCAGGATCTGAGTGATGCCACTGAGGTTGAGGATACTCTGTGCGATGTCCCTGCTTTGGATAGTCTACCCAATCATAAATGCAATTCTCATATGGATGTACATGGCAGTGGAAGAAAATGAATATGCTCAACATTCATTGTCTGAATAAAGAGCAAAGGGACGTAGAAGCCCAATAACATCATGGAAACAACTTCCTTGTGTATCATCTTCTTCTCTATGGCAAAAGAAAAACAGAGTGAGGCTCATGATAGTGCACAATCATTAAGTCATGATTGGAACAAGGTAAGACAAAAAAATTGCCAATTCAAACTGTATCCAAACTTTCAAAGGCTGTCATGTTTGTTGGTCTTCAAAATGTTTGAACTTTGGAGTGAATAGTCTCAGTATAAAATCAAGAGTGTTTTCCTCGTGCAGGTAGTATTCAGCGTATCTGAATCCATGAAGCAAATGCATATATGCCCAGCAACATCTAGTAGTAAGCTTAACCCACAACATGTATGCATTTTTCCCTATTACTGGACTAAGTTATTGTTGTATTCTTGTTAATTCACTTCGAATATTTCAGAGACCCTTGCAGTACGCACTAGTCTTATTCTTTTTTGATGTGCTTCACTAATTGCCCCTACTGAAGGGAGTACATTACTCTACTCAAATTATTCACTTTGCTGGTTCTGTTCAAAAGTAGTTACAAACTTAGGTATAACTTACTAACTCTCAAACTTAAAGAAAAGTGCTAGGAGTTAATTGTGTGTTTTGGCACCGCCTTGCACTTTTCTGGCCAAAGCGCACACTTAAGCGCGGGTATGTGCATATGAAGTAATAGATGTTTTGATATCACCTAGAGCCTAGGCGTGCTTAAGCTACTGCCTAGGTGCGCCTTTTTTGACTATACTAACTCTTCAAGTGAATAAACTCGTTTACACTATTTAGATGTAAATCTAGCGCACTGTGGAAACAATTCTTTAGTCCTATAGATTCTTGCATCACGATCTCATACTCAACTTGTTTGTCTTGATCTTGATTATTCCTTCAATTTTAGCTGAGCAAATATATTATTGTGATATGTAGCATCAAAGCTTGGCTCCACATAGTCCACTCTCAAGAGTTTTGAGGTAGCAGTATCTTCTGTAATAAACACAAGGTGGCTTGAAAAAGTAATCTAGGATTACTTCTGACCACCATTCCTTCAAACATCATTTTCCAAACATATTTGTTTCTATTCGCAAATCAGGAAGTTGTGCTCCTGAGTGAATTCCTCCCCCAACAAGTTTTGGCAGAGTTTGTGTACAATTACTAATTGATCTTCAGAATCTATAGTTCTCTATATCTCTTTTGTGAACTTCCTTTTTTGAGAGTTAATTTATGCTTATTATGTGTTTAATTCTATTGTTCAACCTAATGATCTAGCATTTGAAATATCTTGTGGAAATGTCCCATGGAGCATGAGTTTATTGTATCTTATATATTTTTCTTGTTTTGTTTTAATGAAGCTTGATATGTTAGGAGGTATGCTGGGGGAGATTCATGTGGCTAGTACATATAAGAGGCTTTCTCCTGCTATGGTATGATATCATTAATTAGTTGTCATATTGTTTGCCGTGGTTAGGATAATTACTTCCACTTATCTGACGTGTTCATTTTCTAAACGCAGAGGATTCAAGATTCCAGACTAGCTGAGGCAAAATTTTGTTCACCTAAATCAAATTTCGTTTACCAAATTCAAATTAAGTTCACTTAATTCATATCTAGTTCACCAAATTCAATTTTAGCTCATTAAATTCAAATTTAGTTCATTGAATTCAAGTTCAGTTTATTTGAATCAAATTTTCTTCACCTAATTTAAAATTAGCCCACGGGATTGAAGTTTAGTTCAAATAATTCAAATAAAGTTCACATAAATCCAATTTAGTTCACCCAATTCGAAATTTAGTCCAACGAATTGAAATTTAATCCACCCAGTTCTAATATAGTTTCATTGAATTCAAATTTAGTTCACCAAATTCAAGTTTAGTTCCTGTAATTCAAATCCAGTACTCAGAATTGAAATTCACTTTTAGTTCACCCAATTCAAATTTAAGTCACCATATTCAAACATAGTTCATCAAATTGAAATTTATTTCACCTATATTAAATTTCAATTACGTAATTCAAATTTAATTCTCTAAATTCATATTTAGTTCACCCAGTTCAAATTTATTTGACCTAAATCATTTTTTCTCACCTAATCAAATTTTGTTCACCTAGTTCAAATTTAGTTCACTGAGTTCAAATTTAGTTCATGTAAATCAAATTTCATTCACCAAATTTACATTTTTAGTTCACCAAACACAAATTTGGTTTACCCAATTCAAATTTAGTCTAGCGTATTCAACTTTAGTTCACATAACTCAAATTTAGTTCATTGAATTTGAATTTAGTTCCCCCAATTTAAACTATTTCACCTAATTCAATTTTTTTATCAAATTGAGATAATCAAATTCAAATTTAGTCCACCTGATACAATATCACCCAATCAAATTTAGGTGAATATATTTTAATTTAATTCCTATAATTTTTATTTAGTTCATTGAAATCAAATTTAGCTCATTGAATTCAAATTTAAGTCACCTAAATCTAATTTACTCACCGAATTGATTTAGTTCACCATATTCATTTAGTCACCTAGTTCAAATTTAGTTCACCAAATTCCAATTTATTTCATTAAATTTAAATATAAAATATGCCCTAGAATTTAAAATTTAGTTCATCGAAATTTGCATGCTGATTTATACACACTCAGAGTATGTATTCAAATCCCATTTTTTTGCTGGCTAATTTACACATGCTTAGATACATTTTCCTATATGAGACTGCTACTTAGAGTCACAACCGACTCGACTACCAATTGTGAAGTCATTCTTACAAAGACATATTAAGTTCTCTCCTTTCCAATGAAACCAATCATTTTATTTTGCAATCTATTTTGAATCTTTTATTCTATAACTCAAAATAATAAACCAAACGTTTTTGTGTTTTCTTTTTCACGGGGATACAAGCTCTTCAAGTGAAATCCTTCATATTTGCAATATTTTTTGGGGGAAAACAATAACCTAGGTATTCAATATATTCAAAACTAATTACGTTTGGCGAATCTTTTATCCTTTTTCAGAGTGTTAATTTATAAAAAAAATATAAGCAATTATTCTTTTATTGCCAGAAAGCAAGAAAAGAAGATCAATAATTCACTTGAAAGATTATTATTCAGATATTTTTTTATCTCTAACTCACTTGAAATATTACCAGATCATGTTGTACAATTTGTTTTGTAGTTCTACTAGCCTTCTTTTCAAGTCCACTCAAGTATTTTTCCTTGTTTTGTAAAAATTTTATTAAGCAGTAACTTGAGAAACTAGCCTTCTTTTTCAAGTCCACTCAAGTGATTTTTCCCTTTGTTTTGTAATAATTTTAGTAAGTAGTAACTTGAGAAATTAGCCTTATTTTTCAAGTCCACTCAAGTATTTTTTTCCTTTTTGTAATAATTTTATTAAGTAGTAACTTGAGAAAAAGATATCACAGAAACAATCAAATTGACTCACAGCACGTCCTACTTTTTTGAGTGTTTTTCGAATTATTCAACCAATGGTAAGAAATAGGAACTAATCTAGCAAAATTGTATACTAGCAAACAAACAGTAATACAAGGGAACGATCGAACAAAAGAAACAAATAGCCATCGAGTGGGTTGCTTAGATGCAACTGGTTCTTCTAGTCTTCTTCTACTTGTTTAGTTTTTTTCTTCCTTTTGGTTTCTTGTAGTGAGACTAAATTCTTATACGTACTATTATAAACATCAAATCGAGTGAAACAGGAAAGGAAACAACTAATGAGAGAAAAAGAATTTCCCACATAAAAATCCAAGCCAAACCGAACAAACGATTGATCGAAACAGTCAACAAAACAGATAACGGAACCAACCGATCGGAGCTACCTTGGTCCTACAAGACCGAGCCCACAAAATCCATAGTAGGCGCTAGAAACACAAATGGGCGTCGAAGCCACCGGTTAGGATCACCCATGCGGGAGGTTGCAGCTATGGTTTCTGCAGTGGGTGGAGTGGGTTGGGGCGTATGCAGAATGGGCTTGACGAGTTTATTTTGAGGTTTTAAGGTGGAATGGGCCGGCAGTTCAAACGGGCTGAAATGCACATCCACATGGTTGTTTCTAGTCCAACTCGCTTTTTTAGTCCAACTTTCTCGTGGTGAATATCTGGTTGGTCAAAAGTTCCTCAAAAGAAAAAACTGGTTGGTCAAAATTTTGGTAAATATTTTCTATTTTTATTTTTGTTAGGAATAGATTTTTATGTTGATGTGTTAGTAAATAATTCGGTTTTATTGCGGGGAAAAAGGGATTGTGTCACTTAATCAAAATGAAGTTCAGAGATTAATTTACCTAAAAGCTTTCTTTCCTCTATCCCAAGCTAGGATTTTTCTATCCTTTGACGACACCAGTCGATGCCTAGAGTTTCTCCGGCGACTACTGCGCATCCTCGTGAGGTCCAGCTTGGGAGAATAGTCTGTGATGCAAAGCCAAAGTCATGGCAGAGACGGGCGAACCCAGAGGAACTCAGAAGGACTTGATGATGGAACTACTAGGACGCCAATCCACCTGAGCAGGCTAAGTGCTTGGCCATCACATGGGTTCATACTACTAGAGGGTTCAACACTAGCGCTTTGTTTGGGTACATGAGATCGCGCATGGAACCCCGCTAAAGATGTGGTCTGGAGGCACATTGATGATAACCTATTCGTGGTGCAGTTCGTCTAGGCGACTGGAACAAGGCAATGGTGATGGGTCCATGTTTCTTCACTGCTAGAGGACTACGATGGGTTCCGTAACCCTAGAGCGGTAGTCTTCAAGAAAAAATGTTGTTTGGGCGCAAGTTCACAAGCTCCCAGACAACTTCTTGCATGATCGGATCATTAGAGATATGTGCAAACCATTTTGGTGAGATTATGGAAGTTCAAATGAAACTACTAGCAGGGTTTATTGAGGAATTCGTTAGGCTACGGGTTAAGATAAAAGTAGATCAGAAAAACACTCAATTTGTGACGATCACCAAGGGTGGTGAGAAGGAATGGTATCAAGTGAAATATGAAAAGATCCCATGTGTTTGTGCAAATTGTGATTTACTTGGTCATTGGCATCAAGAATGTGGCAGTGGAGAGCATGGCGAATCAAAATTTGAATGGGGTGATTTTATCTTAGCAGACAAAGGCCGCGATGGAGGTCGTGCACGATATGGCTGTGACCAAGGGACTAGGTGAGGCATGCATGGAGCTGCAGGATTTGGTAGAGGGAGAAGCAGAGGCTTTGTCAGTTCTGGCCGAGGCAATGGGGGCATGAAAGAGAACTACCCTGCTACTAGTTGGCATTTCAATAGTATGTTCCAGAATGATGGTACTGTAGGGGGAATGGATAGATTGTAGGCGAAGGGGAAAACTGGACATGAGAGCCAAGATGTGAGAATGAATGATGCTATTGTGCTTGGAAAATGAATGGCAGCTGATTCCAATTCTGGAGGAGAGCCGGGGATCCAATCTCAATTATCACTACCAGCGCGTGAAGGTACTTTAGTTCATGTGGAGAAAAATTCAAATGTCACATGGTTGGTTGATCAATTTGATGGTCGGGAAAAAGCACCTGCCTGTTAGGTACTCCTTGGGATAATGCAACAAGAAAAAGCAAAATGGTTCAAACGGGGTAGCGATTAGTAGTACTGGAGGTGAAACAACTTCTGATTTGGCGGGCTCGTTCGAGGAGCGCTGCCCAAAACAATGAGAAACCTTGTTTGGAACTGTTAGGGTTTGGGGAATGACCTAACAGATCACACTTTATTAGACGTCCAACAAAGAAACAACCCCAAGGTGATGTCTTTATCAGAGATTGTCAGGATCTCTATCCGACGGAATAATTAAAATGTCCTCTTAAGATGGATCAGTTGATTGTTAACCCTAGTAATGGAAGTAAGGAGGTGCTCTTTTAATGTGGAAAAGAGGTAAAAATATCCCAACTCTTTTCGCATGCTAATTATATTGATGCAAAGGTAGAGGACTCTAAAGTAGTATGGAGGTTCACTCGGTTTTATGGTGATTTCAGAAGGGGTGAGAAGTACAAATCTTGGGACAATATGAGGGAGTTGAAGGCAGATTCTAGTCCGCAAATCCGCGGGTTCGGCTCCTCTACAGTCATGTCATTACTGCACCGGTACAGTTACTTGCACAATCCACCGTTTAATCTCATCGAAAGGCTCTCATTTCTTCCCATCTGTCCCTGTCAAAGTATCGTCTTTCTTCCTTCCGCCGACGCCGCCTCCGACCTCCACCTCCTCGATCAACTTGTCGGGCACGCAGGTGCCGCTCCCTCCGGCCGCCAAGCCTGCCTTCGTCCACGCAAGAGCCGGTGGCTACAACATCCGGTGCTGCTTACTTATCAACAACGTGCAACAGATGCCTCATGGAGCTCTCGCCGCCTGGTGCAGTAGCTAGTTGTTCTAATTATTACGCTGTAATGGCTAAGTTCAAAGCCGATGTTGTAAATGCATCTAGTGCCACCCCTAGTTGGTTTTGGAGTATTGACGACAAACCTAGTTGAGGGACTAATGTGTTTGTGAGAATTGCAGGATAACACAGGTAGAAGTCCCTCATTGATTCAGTTTTCCTACCAGAGATGACCCCTAAAAATGTATGAAGACATTGAAGTCAAAGGTGGTATATGAAGATATTCACATTGAAGACTATGACAAGAGAAGACACCACATGAAGCCTATGGAGCTCGAAGACTTAGATTTTTTGTAGTTCTCTTTCTTCTGTGTTGAGTCATAGGAACCACCGTACTGTTAAGTGGGGTCCAAGAGAACCAGTCAGAATGACTGAAGTGATGCTTAAACAAAACCTATGTCTTCGAGTGAAGACTTTGAGAGCGAATCTTGTCCAGAGTTGGGCAAGTCAGCTTTGCTTGAAGCCCAAGTAAAGTTGCCGTGTGAGTTTGAAATCTGACCGTTGGAACACGTGTCAGTTCCTTAGTGACCCAGGGTCATTTCGGACAAATCAGGTCGGGTTGCCAAGTGGCTATAAATAGCCCACCCCCTACGACCATAAATGGTTGGCTGCTCAGATTCAGAGTACGGCTTTTGTCGTTTGAGAGCAACCCACCTCGAAGCCTTTGAGAGAGAATTCCTTGCGAGGATAAAGCCCTAACCACCCAGAGCCAAAGAGAATTAGGCATCACTTAAGTCTTCTTGTCTGTGTGATCTGAAGACTTATTACACTTGAGGACTGTGCATCCTCCAGCCGGTTAGGCGTCGCGTTCTGAGCATCCAAGAGACATTGTGGATTGCCGGTGAACAAAGTCTGTGAAGGTTTGGGAGTCTACCTTAAAGACTTACCAGAGTGATTGGGCGAGGTCTGTGTGACCTTAGCTCAAGGGGAATACGGTGAGGACTGGGTGTCCTGAGCTGCGTGTTCAGGACTGGGTGTCCGGGACTGTGTGTCCTAAGGTTTAAATACCTAGCCGCCCTAACCAGATGTACAGTTGTCACAGCAACTAGAACTGGTCCAACAAATCATTGTCTGCAGCGAGTCACTGGTTTCATCTTCCCTTCCCTTTACTTACTGTTACTCCTTGTGAAGTCATTGTATGTTCGCACTATCTTTTGTCTTCACTGAGTGACTGCGTGTTCTGTGTGGCTTCACAATATCTTCCTACCTGATCCTCACTACATTGCTGCTATTAGTCATTGTGCTTTCACTCTATTGAATACTTGACTATGGCTTGCCTAGTGTAGTCTACCTTCCGCTGCAGGGTAATAGGTTTATTTCTATCGCTTGTCTTCATAACTTCCACGTTTTGAAGACTTTCATAAAAATCGCCTATTCACCCCCCCTCTAGTCGATATAACGCACTTTCAATTGGTATCAGGGCAAGGTGCTCCCTTGTTCTGTGTGATTCGGTTTAACCACCTGGAGTTTTAGCTATGTCGACTGCAGGGATAATTAGAGTCTCCACTGCGTGCCCCGTCTTCGATGGAACTGAATATCCCTACTGGAAGAATAAGATGCGCATGCATCTTGAAGCCATTGACGTCGACCTATGGTATGTCGTCAAGAACGGCGTTCCCAAGGCTGGAGAAGGTGTCACTGCTGCTGATGTCAAGAAGTTCGTTCAACTGGACTCTACTGCCAAGAATATCATCTGTGGTCATCTGACCAAAGGACAGTATGGCCATGTGAGTGCTTTGGAAACATCTAAGCTGGTCTGGGACTGGCTCTCCAAGGTCAATGAAGGCATCTCAACCTAGAGAGATCAGAGAATCAGTGTCCTTCGCAACCTCTTCAACCGCTTCAAGCGAAATGACAATGAGAATGTCCAGCTCACATTTGACCGACTCACTAACATCACAAATGAGCTTCAAGCCCTCGGCGCTATTGAGATCACCAAACATGAAGTCGTCAAGACACTACTGAGATCACTCGATAGTTCGTTTGACACCCTAGCCCTGATGATTCAAGAACGTCCTGATTTCAAGACACTCGATCCGTCTGACATACTTGAGAGGCTCAACACACATGAGTTTCAGCTTTCTGAGAAAAGAGATATCTACGGTCCAAACTATGGGCGAACTCGTGCCTTGAAGGCAAAAGCTGTCTCCTCATCTGAAGAAGAATCTGACAGCAGTCCGGATGATCCTGAAGACATTGGAAGGGAACTTGCTATGCTTGTGAAGAAGTTCCAAAAATTCACCAAGAAGAAAGGTTTCAGAAAGTCTTCCCGATCAAGCTCAAGGAATGATGAAGCTTCTGCTCACGACTACAAGAAGAAAACATGTCACAAGTGCAAGAAACCTGGCCACTTCATCTCTGAGTGTCCATAGTGGGACAATGAGAACAAGAAGAAGAAGAAGAGCAAGGAATATGACTCTGACGACAAGAAGAAGAAGAAATACTCAAAGTCTTCTTCCAAGTCTTCCTCAAAGTCTTCATCACACAAGAAGAGCTCATCTGGCAAGGCACGTGCGTTTGTTGGCAAGGAAATGGATTCAGAGGAGGAGTCCGCTTCTGAGGAGGCGGAGGTGGAGTCTGAGGAGGAGTCTGATTCAGGCGTCGCAAGTCTGGCTACATCATATGTTGCCAAGTCCATCTTCAACACTAAAGACAATGACTTCATCACCGACACCGATACAAATGACAAGGACTACTCCGCTTCTACCTACTGCTTCATGGCACACGGTGCCAAGGTAAACACATGCACTACTCACTATCAAACATCTAGTGACGATGACTCTGATTGTGGTTCAAAACCCAGCTACAAAACACTTGCTAAAATTGTAACTAAACAACAGAAAGCTATGGAACATATTCAAAAACTGTTAGACAGAAGCGATGATCTGTTAGGTGCTGAAATGACTCGATCTGAATCCTTAATTGAAGACATAAAAAATCTTCACGTTAAGTATGTGGAACTTGAAAGTCGTCATGAAACTCTCTCAACAACACATGAAAAGCTTTCCTATGATTATCTTCAAAGGAAGCAAGATCTTGAGAAATTGAGAGCGGCTCATGAAGATCTTCAAAAGGAAAATGAGTCACTTCGCGCCAAACAGATCAGTTCCGCTCAGGAAGGATTTGAACCACCATGTCTTAAATGCATTGAGCGTGATAATGCTACTTCTGTTGCTGAATGTTCTACTGCTACTACTGTTGCAATATCTTCAACTGTTGATGTGGTAACTAACCCCTTTGCTGAGGATACCACTGCTATTGCTGATGAGAATGCTATGTTGAAGACATTGATTGAAACAGGGATGTACAAAAGTCTTAAAGGGCATCAGACACTATGTGATGTCCTCAAAAAGCAGATTCTGAACCGAAACCCGAGGAAAGAGGGTGTTGGATTCGTAAGGAAAATGAATGCTGATGGCTCTTACTGGAAACCTGAGCAGTACCCCAAAACCACGTGGGTTGCTGCAAAGGAACCTTCAGCAGATCCATCCAATCTATCTGGCTTCACTTGTGCTAACCCCATTATCATTGATGAATCCCTTGATGCAAACTATAAACTATTTAAGAATCAGAATGGTGAAGTGTTTGCCAGGTACATTGGTACTAACTGCAGGAATGGACCGCCTATGAAGAAGATCTGGGTTCCGAAAAGGTGTCTGGAGAATCTTCCTGTGAATGTCATCATGACACCTCACATGAAGAAGACAAACCTCAGACCAAAGGCTTCATACGGTCCAAAGGCTTCATACAGATAGAGGACTCACCTGAGTCGCACTAACGCAAATGTTTTGCAGGGAAACCATACTCAGGCATATGAATATGAGAGCGGTTCATCAAACCGCCATGTTCATAAGACCAAGAACTATTCTGCTTATTCTTATGAGTACTATTGTCCGCCTGCAAGACTGTTTGCTAGGGCTCCAAAGCCAAAGTTCTCAGATGTTGCACTTAGACTTATTGCTTCTAAGCCACCCTTGAAGATGTGGGTGGCTAAGAAAGCTTAACTCTCTTTTGCAGGGAAAGGTCTCCAGCAGAAAACCAAAATCGTCTGACGCTATTGCTGGGGACCTTAAACATCTTGTAGGGCGCAAGATCAAATGCCCGAATGGTCTTACTATGTACTTCGTTCCTGAATCGCTTGCTACTCTCCCTATTAGTCCTAATCTGGATCTAAGCTTCCATAACCCATTGGTTCGTCAAATGTTTTTGCTTCACAATGCTCTTCGTGAAGCCTATCCCCCTAACTGCACTGTAGGGTACGACACCAGCGTCTTCAGAATGGATTATTGATAGTGGGTGTACAAATCACATGACTGGCAAAAGAAGCCTTCTTATGGACTCAACCTTACGTCCATCCGACAAGAGCCACATCACATTTGCTGACACTGGTAAAAGTAAGGTATTGGGTCTAGGTAGAGTTGCAATCTCAAGGGATCAACACATGGATAAAGTCATGCTTGTTGAATCCCTTGGCTTCAAATTAATGTCTGTCTCAATGCTTTGCGATTTAAACATGATCGTAATATTTGGAAAATATCGTTGCCTTGTTCTAATGGAATCTAACAAGTCTCTAGTATTTGGAGGGTATCGAAAAGATGATTTGTACGTGGTAGATTTCTCAGCAGGACCACAGCTTGCCGTATGTCTTCTAGCAAAAGCTTCAGAATGCTGGCTCTGGCATCGGAGGCTTGGGCATGCTGGCATGAGGAACCTCCACACCCTGGCAAAGAAGAAGCATGTCATAGGCATCGAGGGCGTCAAGTTCAAGAAAGATCACTTATGCGGTGCCTGTGAGGCAGGAAAGATGACGAGAGCCAAACATCCCTTGAAGACAATCATGACCACTACTCGACCCTTCGAACTGCTTCACATGGATCTTTTCGGTCCCACTCATTACTCAACTCTTACTACTACTGCTTGTCTCTATGGCTTTGTCATTGTTGATGATTATTCTAGATATACTTGGGTGCACATAATCCTTTACAAGACTGAAGTGCAGGATGTCTTCAGACGCTTCGCCAATCGAGCAATGAACAACTATGACGCCAAGATAAAGCATATCAGAAGTGACAATGGCACTGAATTCAAGAACACTGGCCTTGATACATATCTTGATACCTTGGGAATCACACATGAATTCTCAGCCCCATACACGCCACAGCAGAATGGGGTCGTCGAACGCAAGAACAGAACACTCATTGAGATGGCCAGAACGATGCTAGATGAATACAAGACTCCAAGAAAATTCTGGCCTGAAGCCATTGATACTGCATGCCATACAATCAATCGTGTTTATCTTCACAAGCTTCTGAACAAGACATCTTATGAGCTCCTTACTGGTAAGAAGCCAAATGTCAGTTACTTCAGAGTATTTGGCGCCAGGTGCTGGATCAAGGACCCACATCACACCTCAAAGTTTGCACCAAAAGCACATGAGGGTTTTATGCTTGGATATGGAAAGGATTCGCACTCCTACAGAGTCTTCAATCTATTTCATTACAAAGTGGTTGAAACAGTGGATGTGCGGTTCGATGAGACCAACGGTTCACAAAGAGAGCAACTGCCAAATGTGCTAGATGAAGTTCCATCCAGTGAATCAATCAAGCTAATGGGAACTGGAGAAATTATACCTTCTGAAGCTCATCCTGAAGAAGAACTTATCATCTCAGCACCTGATCAACATGAAGACAATGCTCAGCCTGAAGACATTCCTTCTAATAACGACAATGATCAGCAAGAGCAAAATCTTCGCGTTGTACATCCTCGCGTTGCCAATGAAGTGCAGATTGAAAGAATAATTGATAGCATCAATGCACCCGGTCCACTCACTCGTTCAAGGGCAACTCAGCTAGCAAATTTCTGTGGGCTTCGCATTCGTCTCAATAACAGAACCCAAGAAAGTTGAAGAAGCCTTCATGGAACCTGAATGGATTCAAGCTATGCAAGACGAGCTTCAACAGTTTGAGATGAATAATGTATGGGAACTGGTCAAGCGTCCCGATCCTCGGAAGCACAACATAATAGGCACCAAATGGATATACCGCAACAAGCAAGATGAGCATGGTCAAGTTGTCAGAAACAAAGCTCGTCTCGTTGCTCAAGGATATACTCAAGTGGAAGGCATTGACTTCGATGAAACATTTGCTCCTGTGGCTAGACTTGAAGCCATACGCATACTGCTGGCCTATGCAAATCATCACAACATACTTCTTTATCAAATGGATGTGAAGAGCGCCTTCCTCAATGGCAAGATTGAAGAAGAAGTGTATGTTGCACAACCTCCTGGCTTTGAAGATCCAAAACATCCTGACATGGTATACAAGCTCAACAAGGCACTGAATGGCCTCAAACAAGCCCCTCGGGCCTGGTATGACACACTCAAATACTTCCTGAAGAGCAAAGGCTTCATACCTGGTTCTCTCGACCCCACTCTCTTCACGAAGACATATGATGGTGAACTGTTTGTGTGCCAAATATATGTGGATGACATTATCTTCGGCTGCACCAATCAGAAGTACAGTGAAGAGTTTGGATATATGATGCAAGAGCAATATCAAATGTCTATGATGGGAGAGCTGAAGTTCTTTCTCGGTCTTCAAATACGACATCTTCATATCTCAAGAGAAGTATCTCAAAGATTACCTGAAGAAGTTCAGTATGCAAGACTGCAAAGGCTTCACGACGCCAATGCCAGCCAAGCATCATCTGGGTCCTGACGACAATGGTAAAGAGTTCGATCAAAAGGTATACCGCTCCATGATTGGTTCTTTACTTTATCTATGTGCATCTAGGCCAGATATTATGCTTAGTGTTTGCATGTGTGCTCGATTTCAAGCGGCACCAAAGGAGTCGCATCACTTAGTTGTGAAGCGAATTCTTCGATATTTGGCTCACACCCGAACTCTAGGATTATGGTATCCAAAGGGCTCAGAGTTTGATCTGGTTGGATTCTCGGATGCTGATTATGCTGGTGACAAAGTTGATCGCAAGTCTACATCAGGCACATGT
This sequence comes from Triticum dicoccoides, assembly GCF_002162155.2. Lineage (NCBI taxonomy): Eukaryota > Viridiplantae > Streptophyta > Magnoliopsida > Poales > Poaceae > Triticum > Triticum dicoccoides. The sequence continues at coordinate 643,556,425 of NC_041388.1, read as the reverse complement.
CACTTTCTGGGACGATCACTTGTATGTTGGTCTTCAAAGAAGCAGAACTGTGTATCTCTCTCCACTGCTGAATCTGAATACATTGCTGCTGGGTCTTGCTGCGCTCAGCTTCTGTGGATGAAGCAAACGCTCAAAGACTATGGCATTCATCTGAAGCAAGTGCCACTCTACTGCGACAACGAAAGCGCCATCAAGATTGCCAACAACCCAGTTCAGCACTCGAAGACAAAGCACATTGAAATTTGTGGTGCCCCCTGCCACCATAGTCCTCGATAATACTGTAGCGGAGTTTAGGCGAAGCCCTGCTGCTGTAGTGCATCAAGTTCGTCACCACGCCATCGTGTTGACGGTACTCTTCCCCGACACTTTGCTGGATCGGAGTCCGGGGATCGTCATCGAGCTAAACGTGTGCTCGAACTCGGAGGTGCCGTAGTTTCGGTGCTTGATCGGTTGGATTGTGAAGACGTACGACTACTTCCTCTACGTTGTGTCAGCGCTTCCACAGTCGGTCTACGTTGGGTACGTAGACAACACTCTCCCCTCTCGTTGCTATGCATCACATGATCTTGCGTGTGCGTAGGAAATTTTTTGAAATTACTACGAAACCCTACAGTGGCATCCGAGCCTAGGTTATTTATGTTGATGTTATATGCACGAGTAGAACACAAGTGAGTTGTGGGTGATATAAGTCATACTGCCTACCAGCATGTCATACTTTGGTTTGGCGGCATTGTTGGACGAGACGACCCGGACCAACATTACGCATACGCTTACGCGAGACCGGTTCCCCCGACGTGCTTTGCACATAGGTGGCTTGCGGGCGACTGTCTCTCCAACTTTAGTTGAACCAAGTATGGCTACGCCCGGTCCTTGCGAAGGTTAAAACGGAGTCTATTTGACAAACTATCGTTGTGGTTTTGATGCGTAGGTGAGATTGGTTCTTGCTTAAGCCCGTAGCAGCCACGTAAAACTTGCAACAACAAAGTAGAGGACGTCTAACTTGTTTTTGCAGGGCATGTTGTGATGTGATATGGTCAAGACATGATGCTGAATTTTATTGTATGAGATGATCATGTTTTGTAACCGAGTTATCGGCAAATGGCAGGAGCCTTATGGTTGTCGTTTTATTGTATGCAATGAAATCACGATGTAATGCTTTACTTTATTACTAAGCGGTAGTGATAGTCGTGGAAGCATAAGCTTGGCGAGACGACAACGATACTACGATGGAGATCAAGGTGTCACGCCGGTGACGATGGTGGTCACGACGGTGCTTTGGAGATGGAGATCACAAGCACAAGATGATGATGGCCATATCATATCACTTATATTGATTGCATGTGATGTTTATCCTTTTATGCATCTTATCTTGCTTTGATTGACGGTAGCATTATAAGATGATCTCTCACTAAATTATCAAGAAGTGTTCTCCCTGAGTATGCACCGTTGCGAAAGTTCTTCGTGCTGAGACACCACGTGATGATCGGGTGTGATAGGTTCTACGTTCAAATACAACGGGTGCAAAACAGTTGCACACGCGGAATACTCAGGTTATACTTGACGAGCCAAGCATATACAGATATGGCCTCGGAACACGGAGACCGAAAGGTCGAGCGTGAATCATATAGTAGAAATGATCAACATAACGATGTTCACCATTGAAAACTACTCCATCTCACGTGATGATCGGTTATGGTTTAGTTGATTTGGATCACGTAATCACTTAGAGGATTAGAGGGATGTCTATATAAGTGGGAGTTCTTTAATTAACTTGATTAACTGAACTTAAATTTATCATGAAACATAGTACCTGATTAGTATCTTGCTTGTTTATGTTTGATTGTAGATAGATGGCTCGTGCTGTTCTTCCGTTGAATTTTAATGCGTTCCTTGAGAAAGCAAAGTTGAAAGATGATGGTAGCAATTACACGGACTGGGTCCGTAACTTGAGGATTATCCTCATTGCTGCACAGAAGAATTACATCCTGGAAGCACCGCTGGGTGCCAGGCCTGCTGCAGGAGCAACGCCGGATGTTATGAACGTCTGGTAGAGCAAAGCTGATGACTACTCGATAGTTCAGTGTGCCATGCTTTACGGCTTAGAATCGGGACTTCAACGACGTTTTGAACGTCATGGAGCATATGAGATGTTTCAGGAGTTGAAGTTAATATTTCAAGCAAATGCCCGGATTGAGAGATATGAAGTCTCCAATAAGTTCTATAGCTGCAAGATGGAGGAGAACAGTTCTGTCAGTGAGCATATACTCAAAATGTCTGGGTATAATAATCACTTGATTCAATTGGGAGTTAATCTTCCAGATGATAGCGTCATTGACAGAATTCTTCAATCACTGCCACCAAGCTACAAGAGCTTCGTGATGAACTATAATATGCAAGGGATGAACAAGACTATTCCCGAGATCTTCGCGATGCTGAAAGCTGCGGAGGTAGAAATCAAGAAGGAGCATCAAGTGTTGATGGTCAACAAGACCACTAGTTTCAAGAAAAAGGGCAAAGGGAAGAAGAAGGGGAACTTCAAAAAGAGCGGCAAGCAAGTTGCTACTCAAGAGAAGAAACCCAAACCTGGACCTAAGCCTGAAACTGAGTGCTTCTATTGCAAGCAGACTGGTCAGTGGAAGCGGAACTGCCCCAAGTATTTGGCGGATAAGAAGGATGGCAAGGTGAACAAAGGTATATGTGATATACATGTTATTGATGTGTACCTTACTAATGCTCACAGTAGCACCTGGGTATTTGATACTGGTTCTGTTGCTAATATTTGCAACTCGAAACAGGGACTACGGATCAAGCGAAGATTGGTTAAGGACGAGGTGACGATGCGCGTGGGAAACGGTTCCAAAGTCGATGTGATCGCAGTCGGCACGCTACCTCTACATCTACCTTCGGGATTAGTATTAGACCTAAATAATTGTTATTTGGTGCCAGCGTTAAGCATGAACATTATATCTGGATCTTGTTTGATGCGAGACGGTTATTCATTTAAATCAGAGAATAATGGTTGTTCTATTTATATGAGTAATATCTTTTATGGTCATGCACCCTTGAAGAGTGGTCTATTCTTGTTGGATCTCGATAGTAGTAACACACATATTCATAATGTTGAAGCCAAAAGATGCAGAGTTGATAATGATAGTGCAACTTATTTGTGGAACTGCCGTTTAGGTCATATCGGTGTAAAGCGCATGAAGAAACTCCATTCCGATGGACTTTTGGAACCACTTGATTATGAATCACTTGGTACTTGCGAACCGTGCCTCATAGGCAAGATGACCAAAACGCCGCTCTCCGGTACTATGGAGAGAGCAACAGATTTGTTGGAAATCATACATACAGATGTATGTGGTCCGATGAATATTGAGGCTCGTGGCGGATATCGTTATTTTCTCACCTTCACAGATGATTTAAGCAGATATGGGTATATCTGCTTAATGAAACATAAGTCTGAAACATTTGAAAAGTTCAAAGAATTTCAGAGTGAAGTTGAAAATCATCGTAACAAGAAAATAAAGTTTCTACGATCTGATCGTGGAGGAGAATATTTGAGTTACGAGTTTGGTGTACATTTGAACAATTGTGGAATCGTTTCGCAACCCACGCCACCCGGAACACCTCAGCGTAATGGTGTGTCCGAACGTCGTAATCGTACTTTACTGGATATGGTGCGATCTATGATGTCTCTTACTGATTTACCGCTATCTTTTTGTGGATACGCTCTAGAGACGGCCGCATTCACATTAAATAGGGCACCATCAAAATCCGTTGAGACGACGCCTTATGAACTATGGTTTGGCAAGAAACCAAAGTTGTCGTTTCTAAAAGTTTGGGGCTGCGATGCTTATGTGAAAAATCTTCAACCTGATAAGCTCGAACCCAAATCGGAGAAATGTGTCTTCATTGGATATCCAAAGGAAACTATTGGATATACCTTCTATCACAGATCCGAAGGCAAGACTTTTGTTGCTAAATTCGGAAACTTTCTGGAGAAGGAGTTCCTCTCGAAAGAAGTGAGTGGGAGGAAAGTAGAACTTGACGAGGTAACTGTACCTGCTCCCTTATTGGAAATTAGCACATCACAGAAAACTGTTTCTGTGACACCTACACCAGTCAGTGAGGAATCTAATGATGATGATCATGAAACTTCAGAACAAGATACTACTGAACCTCGTAGATCAACCAGAGTAAGATCCACACCAGAGTGGTACGGTAATCCTGTTCTGGAAGTCATGTTATTAGATCATGATGAACCTACGAACTATGAAGAAGCGATGGTGAGCCCAGATTCCGCAAAGTGGCTTGAAGCCATGAAATCTGAGATGGGATCCATGTATGAGAACAAAGTATGGACTTTGGTTGACTTGCCCGATGATCGGCAAGCAATTGAGAATAAATGCATCTTCAAGAAGAAGACTGACGCTGATGGTAACGTTACTGTCTACAAAGCTCGACTTGTCGCAAAAGGTTTTCGGCAAGTTCAAGGGATTGACTACGATGAGACCTTCTCACCCGTAGCGATGCTTAAGTCTGTCCGAATCATGTTAGCAATTGACGCATTTTATGATTATGAAATTTGGCAGATGGATGTCAAAACTGCATTCCTGAATGGATTTCTGGAAGAAGAGTTGTATATGATGCAACCAGAAGGTTTTGTCGATCCAAAGGGAGCTAACAAAGTGTGCAAGCTCCAGCGATCCATTTATGGACTGGTGCAAGCCTCTCGGAGTTGGAATAAACGTTTTGATAGTGTGATCAAAGCATTTGGTTTTATACAGACTTTTGGAGAAGCCTGTATTTACAAGAAAGTGAGTGGGAGCTCTGTAGCATTTCTGATATTATATGTGGATGACATATTGTTAATTGGAAATGATATAGAATTTCTGGATAGCATAAAAGGATACTTGAATAAGAGTTTTTCAATGAAAGACCTCGGTGAAGCTGCTTACATATTAGGCATTAAGATCTATAGAGATAGATCAAGATGCTTAATTGGACTTTCACAAACAACATACCTTGACAAAATTTTGAAGAAGTTCAAAATGGATCAAGCAAAGAAAGGATTCTTTCCTGTGTTACAAGGTGTGAAATTGAGTAAGACTCAATGCCCGACCACTGCAAAAGATAGAGAGAATATGAAAGATGTTCCCTATGCATCAGCAATAGGATCTATCATGTATGCAATGTTGTGTACCAGACCTGTTGTGTGCCTTGCTATAAGTCTAGCAGGGAGGTACCAAAGTAATCCAGGAGTGGATCACTAGACAACGGTCAAGAACATCCTGAAATACCTGAAAAGGAGTAAGGATATGCTTCTCGTATATGGAGGTGACAAAGAGCTCGTCGTAAGAGGTTACGTTGATGCAAGCTTTGACACTGATCCGGACGATTCTAAATCGCAGACCGGATACGTGTTTACATTAAACGATGGAGCTGTTAGTTGGTGCAGTTCTAAACAAAGCGTCGTAGCGGGATCTACATGTGAAGTAGAATACATAGCTGCTTCGGAAGCAGCAAACGAAGGAGTCTGGATGAAGGAGTTCATATCCGATCTAGGTGTCATACCTAGTGCATCGGGTCCAATGAAAATCTTTTGTGACAATACTGGTGCAATTGCCTTGGCAAAGGAATCCAGATTTCACAAGAGGACCAAGCACATCAAGAGACGCTTCAATTCCATCCGGGATCTAGTCCAGGTGGGAGACATAGAGATTTGCAAGATACATACGGATCTGAATGTTGCAGACCCATTGACTAAGCCTCTTCCACGAGCAAAACATGATCAGCACCAAGGCTCCATGGGTGTTAGAATCATTACGGTGTAATCTAGATTATTGACTCTAGTGCAAGTGGGAGACTGAAGGAAATATGCCCTAGAGGCAATAATAAAGTTATTATTTATTTCCTTATAATCATGATAAATGTTTATTATTCATGCTAGAATTGTATTAACCGGAAACATAATACATGTGTGAATACATAGACAAACAAAGTGTCACTAGTATGCCTCTACTTGACTAGCTCGTTAATCAAAGATGGTTATGTTTCCTAACCATGAACAATGAGTTGTTATTTGATTAACGAGGTCACATCATTAGTTGAATGATCTGATTGACATGACCCATTCCATTAGCTTAGCACCCGATCATTAGTATGTTGCTATTGCTTTCTTCATGACTTATACATGTTCCTATAACTATGAGATTATGCAACTCCCGTTTGCCGGAGGAACACTTTGGGTGCTACCAAACGTCACAACGTAACTGGGTGATTATAAAGGAGCATTACAGGTGTCTCCAAAGGTAGATGTTGGGTTGGCGTATTTCGAGATTAGGTTTTGTCACTCGGATTGTCGGAGAGGTATCTCTGGGTCCTCTCGGTAATGCACATCACTTAAGCCTTGCAAGCATTGCAACTAAATGAGTTAGTTGTGGAATGATGTATTACAGAATGAGTAAAGAGACTTGCCGGTAACGAGATTGAACTAGGTACTGGAATACCGACGATCGAATCTCGGGCAAGTAACATACCGATGACAAAGGGAACAACGTATGTTGTTATGCGGTCTGACTGATAAAGATCTTCATAGAATATGTAGGAGCCAATATGGGCATCCAGGTCCCGCTATTGGTTATTGACCGAAGACGTGTCTCGGTCATGTCTACATTGTTCTCGAACCCGTAGGGTCCGCACGCTTAAGGTTACGATGACAGTTATATTATGAGTTTATGCATTTTGATGTACCGAAGGTTGTTCGGAGTCCCGGATGTGATCACGAACATGACGAGGAGTCTCGAAATGGTCGAGACATAAAGATTGATATATTGGAAGCCTATGTTTGGATATCAGAAGTGTTCCGGGTGAAATCAGGATTTTACCGGAGTACCGGGAGGTTACCGGAACCCCCCGGGAGCCATATGGGCCTTAATGGGCTTTAGTGGAAAGGAGAAAGGGGCAGCCCAAGGTGGCCGTGCGCCTCCCCCTTCCCCTAGTCCTATTAGGACTAGGAGAGGTGGCCGGCCCCCCTCTCCCTCTTTCCCCCTCGGGGAATCCTAGTCCAACTAGGATTGGGGGGGGGGGAGTCCTACTCCCGGGAGGAGTAGGACTCCTCCTGCGCCCTCCTCCTGGCCAGCGGCCTCCTCCCCCTTGGCTCCTTTATATACTGAGGTAGAGGCACCCCAGAAACAACACAAGTTGATCCACGTGATCTATTCCTTAGCCGTGTGCGGTGCCCCCTGACACCATAGTCCTCGATAATACCGTAGCGGAGTTTAGGCGAAGCCCTGCTGCTGTAGTGCATCAAGTTCGTCACCACGCCGTCGTGCTGACGATACTCTTCCCCGACACTTTGCTGGATCGGAGTCTGGGGATCGTCATCGAGCTGAACGTGTGCTCGAACTTGGAGGTGCCGTAGTTTCGGTGCTTGATCGGTTGGATCGTGAAGACGTAGGACTACTTCCTCTATGTTGTGTCAGCGCTTCCGCAGTCGGTCTGCGTTGGGTATGTAGACAACACTCTCCCCTCTCGTTGCTATGCATCACATGATCTTGCGTGTGCGTAGGAATTTTTTTGAAATTACTACGAAACCCAACAACGCCACCAGCAAATGTTCTATTTTGAAGTGTTTCACTCATGGCGTTACCTTGCTATGTCTTCACATTTGGTTTGGTTTCAATCTCAACATGTCTTCATGATTATCTTCACTATGTTGATTATATATATACTAGTGTTCTGTCCTCTACAGCATTCACTTATAGCTATGTCTTCTTGTTGAATCTTTTGAACTAAGTGAATGTGATCGGACCCTAACCTCTCTATGCTATCTATCTCAAACTCTATCTCTCCAAATCATATGCATTCTATTGAAACTGTCGAATGTCTTCTCTGCGTCCTTGTCAGCAGAAGATACAAAGACAAACCTTAAGTCCACCTTCAATGCTCATTCCTCCACATGAAACCCGGAGAAGTAGGAACGACCACCCGATAATCCAGGCGTGCGTGGGACGTGGAATAAACCCCAAAATTCTACATGATGGCCACGTGTTCCTCAGATGCGAATCGCCAGGGGCACCTGTGTAATAACGCAGTGCCGCCCCTGTACCTATAAATACACACTTCACGGCGGTCATTATCTCTTCTTCCACTCTCGCACGAACCCTAGCGCCACCGCTAGCCCTCGACGACGCCGGTGACGAAGCGCTTCGCTGCCGCAACCTCTCCGACGCCGTCTTCACGTCGACCGCGGACATCGTCCTCTTCGCCGTCGCCGTAGGTGTCCTCCGTCGCCAAGTTAGGGCATGGAAGATTGAACTGCTCGGCCTCATCTTCCACTCCGTCTAGCAGTTCTTAGTGTGGTAAATAAAACTTCCTTTTTACGGCACCGATGATCCTATGGCTTTGTCACTTTCTACCACAAGCAGTTTCTATTCACACAAGTTAGATCTCTCTCATACTTCATCTCATAACATGCCTAGTATATTCACTTATGCTTCACAAAGTAGTTAGATTCCTCACTTGTACTGATCTCTGGATTCGTACAAATCTGGAACCAACTCCTTATCTATGAGTGAATGTCTTCGCATGATGAGGTCAATGTCTTCTAAACTGATTTATATTCAAAATCTTCTGAGAATGCATATGACCTCTTACCCTTCCCTCGCACCTTAATGCTGTCACAGGTACATGTCCGTGGGAGAATCTCTTGGTTCTCATAGTCTGCATTCATTTGCAGAATTCTTACAGCATCATATAAATTCTCCCGAAGCAAGCTCCTATTTGTCCAGCAAGCGAAAATCTTTGAAGCCTTTGAACGTGTTGAAGCCTTTCAGTTTAAAGTTCATGGCTTCAGAGAAATCAGCAAGGAAGGTTGGCAGAAAGCGTCGTGGAGAAACATCTAGAGATCTGCCAGATGACCTCTCAGAACTGTACAAGACAGATCCTGAAGAGGATTACAATCAGCGCAAGACCCGAATCCAATGGATTCGAAGATATTGGGCAGAACAATGGTTCAAATACCGATTTGTAACCCAGGAATATGCTGAGAAAAATGCCATCAAGAGACCGTGGGGAGACATCCTATACAAGAATCTTTAACCCAGGTCCAGAGATGAAGCCATTGAACAAGGCTTCTATCCCTGCATGGTCCGTGGGCCACAACCTGTTGATGCACACCCATCGTCACTACTATGGTGTTGTGACAACATTCTGTTCAAGCGCAACTTCCAGTTTGCCTAGAACTCAGCGAAGCAAAACAAGAAGACATTGGGACTAGACTTCAACCCTGGTCCCTCAGCTCCAAGGGCTGATGGCACACGAGATGCAGAACCCAATGTCGTCGGTCCTTTCTATAACCTTGAAGGCCTCATCACCCATATCTTGGTTCAAGGGACTGTAGTGAATGATCCTGCAGCTGACGCTGAATCAGATGAAGCGCCTGCAGTGCCGAAGCCAAAGAAGTTGAAGAAGCCTAAAGCTTCAAAGCCTGCCCCTTCACCAAAAATCTCATGGGCGAAGCCACTGGCAACTGCACCTCCTGAAGACAGTGTGCAGTCCGAAGATTTATCACGTATCTCCAAGCTCCAGAAGGTCAAGATGCCTCTGCCACACACCGGCCAAGAGCTAACAGCTGCTGCCATTCTGCGCAATGATGCCATTGATCTGTCAAGTGATGAAGATCTTGCAGATGACGCTCTTGAGCAACTCATCAAGAGCAAAGAAGAAGAAGAAATCTTCAATGATCTGCCTCTCTTTGATGTAACAATCATCCACAACTTCATTGATGAATGGGTTGACATGCCAAACATCAGCTTCGACGATCTCCAACTACCCATTGGCCTCAGTGTCGCCTTCCTTGGCGCCATTGCTTCAGAGTTAGCTATCGCCCAGCGCATTGTTGAACTGAAGCAGAAGATTGACTTTGAGAAATCTCAGTTCAAGAAGCATATGGCCAAGCTTAGCGTGCAAGACGTGAAGACTTTCAAGATTATGCTGCACGAGCTCAAGGAAGCCTTTCTAAAGAAACATGCAGAAGCTCAGGGTTCTCGTGAGCGCATGAAGGTCCTGGCTGATAGGTGTGTGCAAGCCTACAATGAGGCTGAGAAGCGCAAGGCCCTTGGGCGTCCTGGCATCGACCCCAGGATGGCTGCCAAGAAGCAGAAGAAGTCCGCTATGGCTGAACCTGAAGCACCAAGGCAGGAGGCAAATCCCCTTGTCTTCCCAACTAGCATGACTGGCCCGAAGCCAAAGGCCAGGTCAACCGCTTCAGAACTGAAGAAGACCAGGACTGCTGAGGCTGAAGCAAGGAAGAGAAAACATCATGAAGCCTCTGCTACTGCCCCCGCCAAGAAGAAAAGAATGACCAAGAAGGAACGGGCTGCTCCCACAGAGCCCTTGATTGTTGAACCCATTTCCATGGTTCACCCCGACGCCGATCCACAAGAACGTCAACTGACTATCCATGAGCCTGCTTTCACAGAGGCTCATGAAGCTGAAGACTTTCCAGCAGCTGATCCCATCGCTGCTGAAGACATTGGTCATCATGACCATGTTGAAGATGATGCAGCCCTTCCTCAGCTAGAACACCAACAAGTATCATCGCCTGTGCTAACGCACAGCGAACTCATCAGCATTGGTCGTCCACTGACGCCAATTGCACAGGATGCTTCATGGGCGGATCGCCCACAAGAGAATGAAGACCTTGAGGCCCAACCAACAGCAACTCCACAGGCGTCACCCGCATTGCGCAGGCTTCACAAAGGTCCAAGGCCTCAAGTCTCCGCTGAAGACAATTCGGCTGCATCAGCCGTGGAAGAAGAAGTCCCACAAGTTGCCACTCCCCTATCCCACCAAGAAGTAGTTCTCGAGGAGAACGTGATCATGACCGATCCTCCTGCTCATCAAGTGGAGGTTGAACATCTTGGGGCTGCCACCACCAACACCACTGAATCCACTGACACTGTCATGGCTGAAGCTAATGTGGAGCCCTCACCAACAAAAGCACCAGAAGTCAGCGAAGCCACTGATCCCACCACTTCTGTTCCTGAGTCTGCTACCGGTCCCGAGTTCGACTATCATGTTGAGCACATGCCTCAGGTACAGAAGCCAATCCCAAGATTGCCAAGGTTCCCAGGTCCTGCATCAGCACCTGGCTTCTTCAATATCAATGGCTTCAGAGTAGACACCACATTCTTCAACAGCTCCAGGAACCCCTAATCCAGGGAAAGAATATCATCTGATCAGTTCTGGAGTTATCCACAGCGAAGCTATTACTCATGCGTTCTTTACAACCAAGGTCGCATCTTCCCACACAAGCGCCTCGACATTGAAGCAATAGCTGGTCTGCCCTGTCTGGAAGAAGCTCTGGATTGCTTCAAAGAGGTTGGACTGCTGTCGTTCGTCACTGACCAAGAGCATTGGAATGAAGAGTTGCTGCTCCAATTCTATGCCACACTTCACATCCGCGGGTATAGCAGAGATCCGAAGACTTGGGTCCTGGAGTGGATGACAGGAAACATTCATCACGAAGCCAAAGCCTTTGACATCATTGAGCTCACTGGTTTTCCCACTCCTGGCGATCTCTACGAGCATGGCTGTCAGCTTCATAGTGAAGCTATTGAGAGCATCTTTCAGAAGACTGAACCTAATATGAGTCAGATGCTCAATATGATGAAGCCATTGCCCCAAGATGCTTCTTATCCCACGGAGTTCTTCATTGAAGACCTTGAGTATCTGCCAAGAACCATTTATCACATCATAAGGCGAACTCTCTGGCCAATCAAAGGACATTCTCCCCATGCCAAGCTGGAAGGTGCAATGAAGACTTTGGTCTTCTACATTCTTCATGGAAAATGCTTCAATACACAGGATTTCTTCATTCGCCAACTTGCTGCATCTGGCTCTGATCTGTTTGGTTTGAAGTTCTATGCCCCTTGGGTGATGCGGCTGATCAAACTTCACTCCGCTATCTCATATCAGCCCTCGGCCCGCAACCATCGGATCTTTTTGCCTGATGTGGATATGTCTATTGAAGCCATCTATCCTGCGCCTGCCAAGGAACCTCTCAGTCTTCAGAACGCAGAGCATCAAAGTTTCACTCAGAACGTTGAAGGCGTGGAAGCCGTAACTCGTGTGTATCCTTTGGCTGGCACTACACGTGCACCGCATCCTGCTCTCACTGAAGCCACTGACAATACAAATGCTCCACAACCCAAGAAGCGCACTCGTGTTCTCAACGACCGAGAGCTTCTTGTGGCTCTTCATCGGAAACAGGATAGGAATCATGACTGGCTGAAGCGTCAGATGCAAAGCCTCTTGGTGGATGTTAATCGCATTCACAATCTTGCCACCAAGAATGCTTTTGTTGCCCATGAAACCTCTCGCCGCACATGGAAAGGTCTAACACTGATGTGTTCTGAAGATGATCTTCAAGAGGATGGCTTCACTGAGCGATTCAAGTTTGACTCCACACCTCCTCGAAGGGCAGTGCTGCGACGAACTCCATCTCTTGAAGACTCTGAGTTCTCTTCCTCTGCTGCAACAGTGAATGCCAGAGTGATCGAGGATGAAGACGATGCTACTTCACCGCCACCTCCTTCAACATGCTTCGACTCTGCTTCAAGCTCTTCAGCACCGCCAAACACCACCAACGACCCTGCTGCTTCACCTACTCCTCATGGAAACGAGTAGATGCTCTATGTCTTCAAACCTTTTTGGTCCTTACTGACAAAAGGGGGAGAAGCATATGAGGTTGATAGTCTTCAAGCGGGTCCATATGGGCGGGTGCTTTATATTTTGCTTCGTGCTTACAACTCTCGTTTTGCTACATTTGGTTCTTTGAGTTGTAACACTTAAACTCGATGGTCGTCTGCTACTTATCTGCCACCTTATGTGCGACGATAAATTCCGCACTTAGATCATTCTGCAGATGTCCATTTTCCATTATGCATGTCATTATCTTCATATACTTTCACATGCATAGTGGATTGTCATCATAAGTTGAAGTGGATCTCCACAAGTACAACCTGCCATGTGCACTTGCATTCCAAAAGCAAATTACTTATATGCACATCTTCAGGGGGAGCCCTTGCAACTTATGAAGACAATTCCTTATCCTTTACAATTTCACAGATTATATTCCCCGTTGAAAACTTCAATTAGTTTGTCATCAATCACCAAAAAGGGGGAGATTGTAAGTGCATCTAGTGCCACCCCTAGTTGGTTTTGGAGTATTGACGACAAACCTAGTTGAGGGACTAATGTGTTTGTGAGAATTGCAGGATAACACAGGTAGAAGTCCCTCATTGATTCGGTTTTCCTACCAGAGATGACCCCTAAAAATGTACGAAGACATTGAAGTCAAAGGTGGTATATGAAGATATTCACATTGAAGACTATGATAAGAGAAGACACCACATGAAGCCTATGGAGCTCGAAGACTTAGATCTTTCGTAGTTCTCTTTCTTCTGTGTTGAGTCATAGGAACCACCATACTGTTAAGTGGGGTCCAAGAGAACCAGTCAGAATGACTGAAGTGATGCTTAAACAAAACCCATGTCTTCGAGTGAAGACTTTGAGAGCGAATCTTGTCCAGAGTCGAGCAAGTCAGCTTTGCTTGAAGTCCAAGTAAAGTTGTCGTGTGAGTTTGAAATCTGACCGTTGGAACACGTGTCAGTTCCTTAGTGACCCAGGGTCATTTCGGACAAATCAGGTCGGGTTGCCAAGTGGCTATAAATAGCCCACCCCCTACGACCATAAATGGTTGGCTGCTCAGATTCAGAGTACGACTTTTGTTGTTTGAGAGCAACCCACCTCGAAGCCTTTGAGAGAGAATTCCTTGCGAGGATAAAGCCCTAACCACCCAGAGCCAAAGAGAATTAGGCATCACTTAAGTCTTCTTGTCTGTGTGATCTGAAGACTTATTACACTTGAGGACTGTGCATCCTCTAGCCGGTTAGGCGTCGCGTTCTGAGCATCCAAGAGACATTGTGGATTGCTGGTGAACGAAGTCTGTGAAGGTTTGGGAGTCTACCTTGAAGACTTACCAGAGTGATTGGGCGAGGTCTGTGTGACCTTAGCTCAAGGGGAATACGGTGAGGACTGGGTGTCCTGAGCTGCGTGTTCAGGACTGGGTGTCCGGGACTGTGTGTCCTAAGGTTTAAATACCTAACCGCCCTAACCAGACGTACAGTTGTCACAGCAAGTGGAACTGGTCCAACAAATCATTATCTTCAGCGAGTCATTGGTTTCATCTTCCCTTCCCTTTACTTACTGTTACTCCTTGTGAAGTCATTGTATGTTCGCACTATCTTTTGTCTTCACTGAGTGACTGCGTGTTCTGTGTGGCTTCACAATATCTTCCTACCTGATCCTTACTACATTGCTGCTATTAGTCATTGTTCTTTAACTCTATTGAATACTTGACTATGGCTTTCCTAGTGTAGTCTACCTTCCGCTGCAGGGTAATAGGTTTTTTCTATCGTTTGTCTTCATAACTTCCACGTTTTGAAGACTTTCATAAAAATCGCCTATTCACCCACCTCTAGTCGATATAACGCACTTTCAGATGCAACATCATAGAGATCCGAATGCCTGACTGCATCCGTACGTGCAGTGTGTAGGCAACTGCAGGCATATGTTTACCCCTAGAAACTTAGAGGAGGATGTACTACATAACTAGCTAACCCGTCGAGTACACGACGGTCGAGTTCTTTGATTCGGTCGGTGGTCGGTGAGCGCCGGAGGACAGCAAGAACGGCCGCACCACTAGTGTAACGTTGCCCTCCTACTAGCCGAGGACGGAGGCTTGCTTTTTTGAGCCGTGGAGAAGGAGTCTGCGACAGCCAGCGCCACGAGCAGCAGGCCGACCTGAAGGCTCCTCCTGTCAATCTCTACGAGGAACACGACGACGGCGATGTTCTGGAGCAGCACGAGCGACCTGGACATGGAGGAAGGAAGTATCGGCCGGACGATGGGACAAGCACGCAAGGGCCGCCACACTCTCCTTGAACGACTCAATCGACCGCTGCCATGCCTTCCACGGCAGGTGCCCCAAGAACTACTGGCCGCATCAGGCCTCCGACGGCGACGACGAGGACGAAGCAGTGCAGCTCACAGACTAATAGTTTTTTCTTTCCATTGATTAACAAGATTAAGGAGGAGGCAGAAGAACCATCAGATTGTAATGGATGGTAGATATTAAAACTACAGTACCCGTACAGTGATAGTTCAACTGCAGAGGAGCCGAACCCAAATCCGCACGGCTATCTCTAGTCCAACTCTCTTTTTCCAGTCCAACTTTCTCGTCGAGAATATCTGGTTGGTCAAAAGTTCCTCAAAAGAAAAACTGGTTGGTCAAAATTTTGGTAACTGTTTTGTATTTTTATTTCTATTAGGAAAAGGATTTTTTTTCATGTTCATGTGTTAGTAAATATTCGGTTTTATTGCGGGGGGAAAGGGACTGTGTCACTCAATCAAAATGAAGTTCAAAGATTAATTTAGCTAGAAGCTTTCTTTCCCCTAGCCCAAGCTAATTTGAGAAGACGCAGGAGCATCTTAGGGCGCGTATGACGTCGTCTGGGACGGTATCTTTCACCCAGTGTACTGGAAACAAGACAAGAGGCTCTAGCCCTGGTAGTGGATTTGCGAATGCAGCGACTTCATGGTGGTTGTGGTGGGGCTTGAGAAGTGGGGAATGTGCTTCAGAGAGAAGGGGGCAGAAATCAATTTCATGAATTAAAGGTTCACATGATTTTAAACATTTTTTACATATTTCTAAAAGTTTCACATGATTTTACAAAAAAATGATTGTAATTTTTTAAAAGGTCCATGAATTATAAACAAAGAAAATTTGAAAACATGTTTATGATTTTTTAGAAGTGTTAGTGAATTTTAAAATGTCTGTAATTTTAAAAAAATGTTCATAAATTTTGAAATATGTTCACAAACTAAATTGTTCATAAAATTCAAAAGATGTTTATTAATTTTCAAAATATTAATGGATTCCTAACATGGAAAATATACAAAAGTAAATACTAAAAAAGAACACAAAAACCAAAGAGAAAAAATGCAACAAAAAGAAAGCCGGTGCGAAACTTTTGAGAATTTTCACAAACTGGGTGGAAGTTCCTAAGTGCCCCCTACATGGGCGGCCCACTAAGCAAACACAAGGCAGGGGGTTGGCTTCATATCGATAATGAAGTATTTCCCGCTGCGAATAGGGAATAGGATTTGCCGATATTTGGATCGTTTATCAACATATATACGGAAAAATATCTCATGGGCCAACGTTGAATGGGGCCAGATGACTTGATCGACTTCCCCGCAGGTTAAGGCGTCTCAACAATAAGACTTTGCCGGTATATCACTTCTTGCTTGGAAAGGGTCCAACCATGTTCCATTTAGTGTTGGCTACATCAGCGATCATGAAATTCGGGGTTTCCACAATAATCGAAGTAGGCGACAGCGCGAACTTGCAGCAGAGAGTCACCACATCACCAACTGGGCCAAAATTTTCTTCGCCCACCATTCCCTAGAATAGATTTTTCATGTGAGCGGAAAATATCTCAGGCTTTAAAAAATGTTCTCTAACCCCTATGCAAAGGCAGTAAAGGATCACTAAGAGGGAAATGTTTATAACGCAATAGCTCTCCATAGATAGCATATGTTTGTTGAAGAAGCTTCCAACACCAAGAAACTTTTTATTAGAGCATCTCCAATAGATTCCATATTACTAGAAAATTTCTGGTTCATAGGAAGTTGGATGAAAAAAAGTGCTCCAGCATATTGTGTAAACACGAAGAAACATTATAGGAACCCGTATTATCTGCCCAACTTCCCCTCCATCGAGGAGAAGAAACATTAGAGGAACCCTTATAACCGCCCACCTCTCCATGCCGGCCGGCCGGCCGCCTCGAGACTTTCACTATACTAATGAGGGAAACCAAATTTATATAGAGATACAAAAGGATGACGACGACTCTAGAAATTTCTTGAAATGCATCGACAGATCAAAAAATGTGTGGGGCATGAACAACTTCATGATGACCTAGTTGAGCATTTGTGGTCGCTTCATGGTCCATAAACTTCTTCATATTATGGTCTACTTCGAATGATTTGGACCATTTGTTATGTTTCCTTTTTTGGGAGAAAAACTTCCGGTCTATTCGTCAAACATCATAGTGGTACAAAGAACACCATAAGTAATAGGAATTACATTAATGTCTGTAGACCACCTAACGACGACTACAAATGATGGAGTGAGCTGAAGACGCACCACTGGCATTGCCCCTCCCTCATCGAAGTCGAGAAAACCTTATCATAGTAGACAGTGGAAAAGTCGCCGTGCTAAGACCCCAAAGGACGAGCTACCATAATAACAACCATCGTTGATAAAGAAAAGTGTAGATGGAAAGGATCTAACTTGTAGATACAGAGACGCAGATTGGATCCAAGCAAATCCACCCAAGAAACTCCGGGTGAATCCTGTGAGATCCACCGAAGACACACCTCCACATACCCTCCGACGATGCTAGACACATCGTCGGGACTATGGCTAGGCAGGATAACCTTATTCGATCTTTAGGGTGGCTAAGGCGCCTTGTTGTCCAGACCAGGACAGAAACCCTAAACAAACTAAAAAGGCACCTAAAACGGAGTAGGGGCCCTCCCGCTGGCAAGGGCCCGGATCCACCATGCCTCCATGACCTTAAGGCCACATGAGACAGTGGCGCCGGCGGGAGGCGAGAAAACCCTAGTCACCTATGGTAGCTCATGGGGAGGAAGAAAATGTTCCGAATTTGGATTTCAAATAAAATTTCATAAATTGTGGTTCTGAAGTAACATTATTTGAATATTTAGGTTGATAGGATAGACATGTTGTTCGCACACGAACACGTCACCGTGTACCCTCGACGCCGGGGGTGATGCACCGCAGCTCACGTCGAAGGAGACCCGTCCGGAAGCGCGGTACGCAAGTAATCCGGCGGGTGCTTTTGAGGACCCGAAACCCCAAACGTCCGGGGGGGACCCCGTCAGGGCGCGCGGCGGCTATGGGCTGCCCTAGGTCGGCCTGACCGCCCCTAGGGCCTCGAGGTTCGCCGCCCTGCAAATGAAGAACGAACGAAGAATGAGGAAAAAGAAGAACAAGGGAGAGAGATAAAGGTAAAGGTAAAAAGATGATATATTGATAGATCGATTGTGTGTTGTTCGATCGGCCGTCACCCCTTACATATATATGAGGCGGCTGGACTTTCCGTACAAGAAAAGGACTCAAATCATGTCCAAATCATCAAAAGTTACCCTAACTCGGACTACGAGGGCCGGAACTTCCGGTCTGGCCCGGAACTTCCGGGCTGAAATTATATCAAGTAGCCCTCTTGCCCTGAATCTTCAGGCCGCATACTACTTCGGATGACGATGGTCCCAAAAGCAAAGTTGTAGATCTTGCAACGGAGAAAAACTCTTCAGTTGATCACTTTTTCATCCGAGGTCATTTTGATGTCGAAATCGGCCCCGCAAATCTGCAAACAATGTTAAAATTCCAGTTTTCGGGGCACACCGCGTGCAAACTTTCGGTTTAGCCCGGAACCTCCCCGGAAGTTTTGTCCGGAACTTCCGGGGCAAACTTATGCAGCACACTGTTTTGACTCTAACTTTTGCATACGAACTCCAATTTAGACGTTTTTATATCGAAATTGATCGTCTCGACGAGACGAAGACAATTCGTGTAGAAACATTTCTCATATAAGGCCATCTTGGGGGCATAATAAGCTGAATAGTGTTCTGAATATAAAATCTGAGTACTTCAAACACAACTTCGGCCTTAGAGATTAGACCGGATGGCTATGGCCCAAATATGAAAGTTTCTCCTTTTGACGATACAGAACTTTCTCACTTTGAGCACTTCTCCATTTGAGGCCATCTTAATTAAGTTCTTGGCCGTGTCAAAATCTGGTGTCAACACATGCCCCCCTGTTTTTCGGCAAACTTGTGTGCCGAAAAATAACTTGCATGATGATTTTTCTAAGGACGATGTCAACACTCTATCGGCCATTTTGCATGTTCTTAGGATGATAAGTATATACCGTCCATTGCTTGTTTGAACCTCTTGAGGCAAACTTGGGTGAAAACTTCTCAGCTTCTATAACAATCCGGTGATAAGGTTCCATAGACCAAAACAATCCTCCAAACCATATTGTTCTCCCTTTCGCTAGGATTTTGCAGATAATCAAGAATGAACTTCCTCCAATCCTTACTTCGCCTTCACAAAAGTTTCATTAGTGGCCGAAGCGGTGGGCTTCGGTTCGGCCTTACCTATATTGACAAGACCTAGCATCGGCTATTGATAGAAATGTAATACACCATGGTTAACATAGTAGCTGGATGCTTGTTGTGCCAACTCTTTCGAACTGTCATGTCTAGATATATGAACAATTTTAAAGCAACCCAAGGTAAATCTTGCATCTAGACATACCAAAAGATAAACTATAAGTGATTCATCAAAACGTTGATAACCCTTGGATATTTGTTGCACTACTAATAACGAATCACCGGAAGCCTCAATATGTATAGCACCTATAGCAAGGCAAAGCTCCAATCCGAATAACAATGCATATTCGCCTTTGATCATTGTGCAAAAATATTTTAAGCGGCATGAGGCTTCACAAAATAGCTTCATATGGAGATAAATAAACAACACCAACACCTTGGCCATTGTTAGAAATTTAACCATCAATATATAATCTCCATGGTACTAGAGAGATCAAGCTAAAAACAATATTATGCTTGATGTCAATATGATGCTCAATAATAAAATCAACCATGATTTGGCCTTACGTAAGTTCTGAAAACTAACAAGCCAAAGCACACCCAATCAAAACATAAGTTCACTTTGCAATTTTGGTGAATTGGTCTATGCATAATATCCTCAATGGCATAAATTTGACAAATTCCTTTGCAAGCACTTATCTCAATCTCTACTCAAACTAAGGACAGTGTTAGAGTACCACACCGGCCATTCTTACATATATTCTTAGGGCGATAGATAAGTACCGACCATTACCATGAGGTCCATGTAGAATTCATTCACCAAATAATGTATAGCCAAAATAAACAAATGAAATAGCAATCAAATATTTCGGCCCTTTGGATTAGCAAGAAAAAATGTAGCTAATAAATTGTATAGAGATTTGGTAATACCCTCTCATGATGCAGAAAATTATGTCGCTTCCATGGATCAAAATAAATCCAGGGAGGGTAATTTATCATACCTGATGATGAATTCCATGGCAAAGGCATCAATGGTATGGTTGAAAAACATGGATGATGTGCTAACCGAAGATTTTGATGGGGTGATGCAAACCTTCAACTTAATTGTTTCTGGTTTCCATCCTTCTCTTTCTTCATTTTTATAACACTTGTTGCAATAGAAGGTTGCACAACATTTTTCTTTTGACTGCTCTTCTTGGGAACCCATGCCATGTTCTTCTTTTTCAGCTCTTGTGCACTAAGTTTTTGTAATTCCTTCTTTCGCCAATACGATAAGCCGAGTGGGCACCCCAACTGTGATTTTGTTTGAAGCAATGGCAATTCTTGTTTTACCTTGTGCACTGTCAACTTCTTTTCTTCAGATTTGGCACTTTGACTCTTGATAATTGGTTGCTTCGTCTCATTGCCTTCAGTAGCCAATGTCAACACGTTAATTGGCTCTTTTTCATTTGAGATCATATCTGAAGTTGCACTCTTACGACCATCTCTTTTAACACGGTACACTTGTTTGACCACCTCTTTCTTCTTCTTTGAGCTCCGGACCGATTCCTTATGATTGGAATGGCCTTTAACATATGATTGTTCAAATGTTGATCTTCTCGGAGATGCATAATATTGGTTAGATGGTCTAAAATAAGATGGAGAGTGTGCCCTTGTATCATACCTGTCCCATGATGGGTATGGATCTACATGAGCATAGGGATGCATCCACGGCATTGGCACTGGCGGCCCAAAATAAGGATATGAATATGTTGCATTAAAATGCTCACTTTGCCAATACCGATCCTCATATTTGCGCCTTGGGGGTGCTCTTGGTTTCTTGGCATGATTTGGACGATAAGCATTCTTCTCTCCACTCTTCTTTTGATATTTATCCAATAGTTCAGTGAAGGTGATTTTTGATCTCTTACACTTGCGCTTATTTTGGCCTTTGTTTTCTTTTGATTTGCTTTCATCGATCATTGGATTTCCTTGTTGCCCCCAGTCCTTAGCATCTTCATTGTAGCTTCGATGGAATTCTCACCCTCAAGTTCATGTTCATTGTGATCTTCAACTACTTCTTTACTTGAAAGCTTGATCCCATCACCTGCAGTTTTTACCTTCTCTTTAGATGGATCGGCTTGAAGTAGCCGATGCAAAAACTTTTTGCCATCAAGACCAATCGGAATAGACTGGTCATTGTCGGTGTCAAAACTGGAAGATCTCGGGTAGGGGGTCCCGATCTGTGCGTCTAGGCCGGATGGTAACAGGAGGCAAGGGACACGAAGTTTTACCCAGGTTCGGGCCCTCTCGATGGAGGTAAAACCCTACGTCCTGCTTGATTAATATTGATGATAGGGGTAGTACAAGAGTAGATCTACCCCAAGATCGAAGAGGCTAAACCCTAGAAGCTAGCCTATGGTATGATCGTTGATGTGTATGTTGTCCTACGGACTAAAACCCTCTGGTTTATATAGACACCGAAGAGGGTTAGGGTTACACAAAGTCGGTTACAATGGTAGGAGATCTTCATATCCGTATCGCCAAGCTTGCCTTCCACGCCAAGGAAAGTCCCTTCCGGACACGGGACGGAGTCTTCAATCTTGTATCTTCATAGTTCAGGAGTCCGGCTGAAGGTATAGTCCGGCTATCCGAACACCCCCTAATCCAGGACTCCCTCAGTAGCCCCTGAACCAAGCTTCAATGACGATGAGTCCGGCACGCAGATTGTCTTCGGCGTTGCAAGGCGGGTTCCTCCTCCAAGTACTTCATAGAAGGTTTTGAACATGAAGATAGTGTCCGGCTCTGCAAAATAAGTTTCCACATATTGCCATAGAGAGAATAATATTTACACCAATCTAATCTACTGACGTATTCCGTAGCGTGTCACACCACGGCCAAGCCTTTATCCAAGTCGTTTCATTATCCCACCTCAGCGCGTTATGCGAGGCGGTTTCCTTGGCATGTCTTGTTAAAGCAGAGATCGTGTCCCCTTATCTCGGGATTCTCATCAATACGGGCGTGGGTAACCCAACCGCTTCTAGGACTCCTAGATTATAGGCAAGTCCAAGCGGACACGGAGAGGACGCTTGATATTCACCCTCTTTATAAAGGGGACAAGGCTTTTATTTTTCCCTCCCGTGCTCAATCAAATCCTTCCCCCACCTCAAGCCCAAACGCCTGAAGTTCAGGTCAGGTGCTCCGAACCTCCAGTCATGTCCGGATATAGCCTTCAAGGCCGATGGATGCCTTCCTCCGACAGAAGAAGACATCAAGAAGTTGAGGGAGGCCAGATATCTGACCGCCGAGATTTTGCATCGGCTGCCTCCCCAAGGGCAGGCCGTTCCCACCCCCAAACCCAACAGAACGTCGTGTTCGTCTCCCACTTCCTCCGAGGTCTAGGCCTTGCTTTGGATCCGTTCGTCAGGGGTCTGATGTTTTATTACGGGCTAGACTTCCATGATCTAGCTCCGGACTCTTTTCTTCATATCACGACATTCATTGTCGTGTGCGAGGCCTTCCTCCGGGTCACCCCTCACTTTGGCCTCTGGCTCAAGACCTTTGAAGTGAAGCCGAAGATGATCGAGGGGCAACATGCACCGTGTGGAGGTGCCTCAATATGCAAGATGACGGGAGCTCCGTGGCCCAAAGGTTCCATCCGAGAGGTGTTTGAATTGTGGCAACAGGAGTGGTTCTACATCACGGCTCCTAGAAGTGCCAAGTGGGCGGCCGCCCCTGTTTTCCGCTCGGGCCCTCCATCACAACTGATGTCATGGATCAACAGAGGTCTGAGCTGGGGGCCAGCGAAGGACGTCCCTATACTGCAAAGCCACATTCGAGATCTCTTCAATGGAGATTTCAGTTTGGTCGCGGTAATACAAGTTATGTTGGTTCATCAAGTCCAGCCTTGCAAACGCCGGCCTCTTCGCCTATGGGAGTTCAATCCCGAGGGACCGCGTGTCATTCAAAATTTTCTTGGCCTGACGCACGAGGATATGTACAAGTCATTCTTCGGACCTCAGGTGGAGTGTTCGGAAATCTCCGAGGACGTGGGCCTGAGTAGTAACCGCGCCGCCGAACAGGTAAGGCATCTTCCGGCCGAACATACTATCTCTCCTTTGTTACGAAGTTATTTCTGAGAGTTTGCTTTTTGACCAGGACTGGCTAACAAAGGCGAAGCTAATTCGGTGTTCGCCCCCCTCCCTGAGGGTTTGGAAAATCCGGTATTGGAAAAGATGCTCCAGACCGCACCTTGCCCGGAGCCTTTGAAGGAAGATACTGTGGAGGATAATGCGGGCGGACGCGGGCCCCCAACACTGTCCATTCTAGCCGAGGGAGCGAGCGTCTCCATGAGGGAAGGCGACCAGAAGAGGAAAAGGACTGCGCCCGGGGATTCGGAAGCCAAAGCTTCCAAACGGGAGAAGAAGTCTCCCACAGAGGGTCCTACTTTGGGGGGCGCGGTTGCCGCACAAAGTCCGCGGGGGGATCAATTCTCCCGCGAGTCGTAAGTGACCCGAAATACTTTAATAGTATAGATATGCCATCTTTTTCTTCTGAGAAGATAACCACCGCATATATTTTTGCAGCTCGGGCCTTAGCCCCTCTCAAATGAGCTCATCTTCGGGGGATCTTCTTCCAGAGATGATGGAGAGCGAAACGCCTCCTCCGGACTCCTCCGCTCCGGAAGCGGGCGACCCTGAAGTGTCGTCGCGGAGGGCCTCTCCAAGTCTGGTGAGGCCAGAAGATAATCCCATTGCCCTCGAAGCTCCCAATGTCCGACTCCCGAAGAGAGCAGACAAAAGAGTCCGGCACCGTCTAGTGTGCGATCGGATGTTCTGAGGGAGTTGGTGGGGCGAGCGGCCATCTCAGATGAACACCGTGTGCTGATGAATACGGTCATTGAGAGAATATCGTTCGCCGAAAGCGGATTGCATGAAGCTTTTATGAGTCTACTAACAGGCTTTGAGGTACGTAAAAGAATGTATGATAGTCCTGCACATGCTAGGTGTGCCCTGTGTAGATAGTAGCCCCTGAGACTCTGGTTGTTGTCGGAAACGACGACGAACAGAGGATCATATTCCCAGGTAATAACCATACTGCCTCTATGTGCAGGTGATGGAAGCTCCGGTGGCTAGCCGGACTAGCGAGTTTGCCCATTTAGAATGGCAGTTGGATGCGGCAGATGCCGACATCGAGCTTGTTAACAAAAGGCTTGACGAGACACATGGTAAGTGTCATTATCTGGTAAACGCTGGGGATATCTGGCAAAGAAGGAGGAGCTGCGGGAAGCCGAGGATATTGTAGCTGGGAAATCCTTTATGTTGCGGAGGAAATTCAGAGATCCACGGTATGCCCCTCTGGATTGGCTATGGAGTTCGGAGGATGTGTATATGGATTTGGCGGCGAGCGCTGCCGATGCGGCCAAGTACTTCCAGGGCCAGACAGATCATGGAATAGACCGGCTGTTTTGGAGACAATTCCATTCTCCCGAGTGTCCACTTTCATTGACCAACCAATTAGCCGAATGGGCCAAACTAAACAGGTTGTCCGTACTCTCTATGAGGTCTGTTGTGGATCAGCTGTGGCCGGGAAGGTCAAAACCGAACAGCTATTTCAGCTTGGTGCAACAGGTCCTTGATGTGGTGCCGCGCATTGATGCGATGAGGAGGTCGGCGTGCATAGAGGGCGCATGGATGGCCTTTGCCCGTGTTAAGGCATATTGGGCGGAGATGGATGCTACCAATGTTGCAACGCGGGATTCAGCTATAGGTCGAAAGGCTGTCGAGCACTACTTTGAAGAAGTTCTTGAGGGTGCCCGTTTGATAGAGACCCAGTGCTCAAAAAATATTATGTTTGAGTGATATGTAATCTCATTGTAAGCGAAATGCTTTTATAAATTTTTATAAGGCTATTTTTATACTTTTGCCTGAAAGTAATATGATGCCTCCTGGGCGGCCGTTTATGTATACATGTGTATAACCTGAAAGATTGCAGCCGTCGGCTTCAACCCTCACGCATATAATGTGGAGGTGCTCGCAAAAACACGCATTCACACTTAACCCAACATCTTGGTCCTATTAAGGAGGTGATAGCAGAGTGAGCGAGGCAACCGGACTATAATGCTTTAGCACTTTCACTTAGCCATAGGAATTTGATAGTGAGGCTACTAGATAGCCCCTGGTGGCTCCGCACTCTCCCGATATCGGGGTGCGTACATGCCTGGCCAGGAAACGGCCCTTCGTTAAGGCGGAGGAATTCTAACATTCCCACAGGTCATCGAGTGGTTGACCAGTCTCACGCTATATCATGACAGTCAGTTTTCGGCTTTCTCTACCGAGGTGCTCGTCCAGATGAACCAGGGCACAATCGCAGTAGTTCTCCTGGTGCTACCTTAGCCGGCAAGGCGGAACGTAAGGCACCAAAACACAGGAGCAGGGCAAACCCAACATTTGACCAAAGACAATGATTCGGAGCTGATGCATATAGGGCCAAACTCGCGACGCCGAATACTCCCTAAGGTATTCGGTCTTTGTGGTATAAACCGGGCCTAAATAGTGGCCTTTGTAAGAAGCCCCGTGTGTCCAGGTACGTGCATTGTTCTGGCGTGGCCACATGCCAAGACGTCAGCATCCTTCTCAACGGTGGATATGTATCAACAAGAGACAGTAAAAAAGGTTTACGCAGGGTCTTAATCTAAAACGAATCCTTGGAGCGGGTCCCTGCTGCACGTCTGCGCCTGTGTCTCCATTGTGCCGTATCCTGGACGGGTGTAGCATGATGATCGTCTGTAAAAGAGAGGAAGTTAAGTGAAAAAGTTGTCGTGCAAAAGGATAGTTTTTAAAGAAACCATGTATAGTTCAAGATGATAAGAAATTGCCACTTGTCTGCGTGCGTTGAGCCCCTTGTATTGACAAATAGGGGTGTGACCACTTATTTCCATATAAATAGGGGCGACGGACTTGATTAGTTGTATCTGAGGTCTTGACGACCTATTGGATGCTTTCGTTTGTCCGGGCGCCTTTAGTGTGTGGCGGCCAAGGCAGCCTCACTCTCTTCGGCGCGCAGAGATCGCTTGATATTTCCGTGCACTGTAATGATGCCACGTGGACCGGGCATCTTGAGTGTGAGGGAGGCGTAGTGTGGTATTGCATTAAAGCGAGCGAAAGCTTCGCGTCCGAGCAGTGCTTGATAGCCACTTTGAAACGGAGCGATGTGGAAAGTTAAATGCTCGTGACGGAAGTTATCGGGGGAGCCGAATGTAACTTGTAGTAGGAGGGAGCCCGTACAACGAGCCCTTGAGCCCGGCGTTACTCCTTTAAAGGTAGTATTGCTATGGCGAATTTGTGTTGGGTCTAGCCCCATCCCGCGGATTGTATCCTGATATATTAGGTTTAGGCTACTGCCGCCGTCCATCAAGACCCTTGTGAAGTGATATCCGCCAATTACTGGGTCTAATACCAGGGCAGCCCATCCTGCGTGTCGGATACCTGCTGAGTAATCGCGATGGTCGAAAGTGATCGATTGAGATGTCCAGTGGCAGGACTTCGTGGTGATAGGCACTTGGGTATACTTTCCTGGGAGTGCCGCATTATTTTTTTCCTTGATTACGTGTAACACGTTTACTGTTTTGACTTCTGGTGGAAATTGCTTTTGTTCCCTCGTGTCTTGCTTGGGGGGCTCATCCTCGTCTTCACTTGGTGTATCGTCCCCCTTGTGTACGGCGTTGAGCTTGCCGGACTGCTTGAAGACCCAACATTCTCTGTGGGTATGATTAGCAGGTTTACCAGGGGTACTATGAATCTGACATACTTGGTCCAGAATTTTATTGAGGCTGGACAGTTCGTCCCTGGTGCCTTTAGGGGGCGGCTTTTGACCTGGCCGAGAGCTTTTGAATCCAGCATTTACTGCCGTGCCCTTCGTGATGTCTTCTTTATTCTGGCCTTTGTTATTGCTGTTGCGCCGTGATTTCCCATTTCCATCTCTAACTTCAGATGTACTAGGGTCGCTGGTGCTGCATCTGGCTAGCCAGCTGTCCTCCCCCGCTGAGGGAGTCCTAGATTAGGGGGTGTTCGGGTAGCTGGACTATACCTTCAGCCGGACTCCATGACTATGAAGATACAAGATTGAAGACTTCGTCCCGTGTCCGGATGGGACTTTCCTTGGCGTGGAAGGCAAGCTTGGCGATGCGGATATTCAAGATCTCCTACCATTGTAACCGACTTTGTGTAACCCTAACCCTCTCCGGTGTCTATATAAACCGGAGGGTTTTAGTCCGTAGGACAACTTCATCATACAACAATCATACCATAGGCTAGCTTCTAGGGTTTAGCCTCCTTGATCTCGTGGTAGATCTACTCTTGTACTACCCATATCATCAATATTAATCAAGCAGGACGTAGGGTTTTACCTCCATCAAGAGGGCCCGAACCTGGGTAAAACATCGTGTTCCTTGCCTCCAGTTACCATCCGGCCTAGACGCACAGTTCGGGACCCCCTACCCGAGATCCGCCGGTTTTGACACCGACATTGGTGCTTTCATTGAGAGTTCCTCTGTGTCGTCGCTTTTAGGCCCGATGGCTCCTTCGATCATCAACAACGATGCAGTCCAGGGTGAGACTTTTCTCCCCGGGCAAATCTTCGTCTTCGGCGGCTTCGCACTGCGGGCCAAGTCGCTTGGCCACCTTGAGCAGATCGAAAGCTACGCCCCTGGCCATCAGTTCAGGTTTGGAAGCCTAAACTACACGGCTGACATCCGCGGGGACTTGATCTTCGACGGATTCGAGCCACAGCCAAGCGCGCCGCACTGTCTCGGTGGGCATGATATAGTTCTGCCGCCGAACAGTGCCTTGGAGGCCGCACACGCATCGGTTCCGACCATTGATTCGGAGCCTACTACACCGATCGAGGATCAGTGGTTGGACGGTGCCTCAGGGGCTGCGATCTCATAGGCGATCGAGCCGAACTCCAGCCCCGCACTCCGCATGGCCCGTGACTCCGAGGAGCCGGATTCCTTTCCGAACTCCGAGCCCCCCGCGCCCCTGCCGATCGAATCCGATTGGGCGCCGTGAAGGAAATATGCCCTAGAGGCAATAATAAAATTATTATTTATTTCCTTATATCATGATAAATGTTTATCATTCATGCTAGAATTGTATTAACCGGAAACATAATACATGTGTGAATACATAGACAAATAGAGTGTCACTAGTATGCCTCTACTTGACTAGCTCGTTAATCGAAGATGGTTATGTTTCCTAACCATAAACAAAAGAGTTGTTATTTGATTAAAGGGATCACATCATTAGGTGAATGATCTGATTGACATGACCCATTCCATTAGCTTAGCACCCGATCGTTTAGTATGTTGCTATTGCTTTCTTCATGACTTATACATGTTCCTATGACTATGAGATTATGCAACTCCCGTTTGCCGGAGGAACACTTTGTGTGCTACCAAACGTCACAACGTAACTGGGTGATTATAAAGGTGCTCTACAGGTGTCTCCAAAGGTACATGTTGGGTTGGCGTATTTCGAGATTAGGATTTGTCACTCCGATTGTCGGAGAGGTATCTCTGGGCCCTCTCGGTAATGCACATCACATAAGCCTTGCAAGCATTGCAACTAATGAGTTAGTTGTGAGATGATGTATTACGGAACGAGTAAAGAGACTTGCTGGTAACGAGATTGAACTAGTTATTGAGATACCGACGATTGAATCTCGGGCAAGTAACATACCGATGACAAAGGGAACAACGTATGTTGTTATGCGGTCTCACCGATAAAGATCTTTGTAGAATATGTAGGAGCCAATATGGGCATCCAGGTCCCGCTATTGGTTATTGACCGGAGACGTGTCTCGGTCATGTCTACATTGTTCTCGAACCGCAGGGTCCGCACACTTAAGGTTTCGATGACAGTTATATAATGAGTTTATGAGTTTTGATGTACCGAAGGAGTTCGGAGTCCCGGATGAGATCGGGGACATGACAAGGAGTCTCGAAATGGTCAAGACGTAAAAATCGATATATTGGACGACTATATTCGGACATCGGAAAGGTTCCGAGTGGTTCGGGTATTTTTCGGAGTGCCGGGGAGTTACGGGAATACGAGGGAGAAGTATTGGGCTTTATTGGGCCATACGGGAAAGAGAGAGGGGCTGCCTAGGGCAGGCCGCGCGCCCCCTCAAGGCCTAGTCCTAACTGGACTAGGGGGAGGGGCTGCGCCCCCTCCTTCCTTCCCTTCTCCCTTCCCCTTCCTTGTCTCCTACTCCTACTACATGGAAGGACTCCTAGTTGGACTAGGAAAGAGGGAATCCTACTCCCGGTGGGAGTAGGACTCCCCTAGGGCGCGCCATAGAGAGGGATGGCCCTCCCCTCCTCCACTCCTTTATATACGGGGGCAGGGGGCACCCCATAGACACACAAGTTGATCTTCGTGATCGTTCCTTAGCCGTGTGCGGTGCCCCCCTCCACCATATTCCACCTCGGTCATATTGTAGCGGTGCTTAGGCGAAGCCTTGCGACGGTTGAACATCAAGATCGTCACCACGCCGTCGTGCTGACGGAACTCCTCCCCGAAGCTTTGCTGGACCGGAGCCCGGGGAGCGTCATCGAGCTGAACGTGTGCCAAGAACTCGGAGGTGCCAGAGTAACGGTGCTTGGATCGGTTGAACCGGGAAGACGTATGACTACTTCCTCTACATTGTGTCAATGCTTCCGCTTCGGTCTACGAGGGTACGTAGACAACACTCTCCCCTCTCGTTGCTATGCATCACCATGATCTTGCGTGTGCGTAGGAAATTTTTTGAAATTACTACGAAACCCAACAGTGGCATCCGAGCCTAGGTTTTATATGTTGATGTTATATGCACGAGTAGAACACAAGTGAGTTGTGGGCGATATAAGTCATACTGCTTACCAGCATGTCATACTTTGGTTCGGCGGTATTGTTGGACGACGCGGCCCGGACCGACATTACGTGTACGCTTACGCGAGACCGGTTTTCCCGACGTGCTTTGCACATAGGTGGCTTGCGGGTGACAGTTTCTCCAACTTTAGTTGAACCGAGTGTGGCTACGCCCGGTCCTTGCGAAGGTTAAAACAGCACCAACTTGACAAACTATCGTTGTGGTTTTGATGCGTAGGTAAGATTGGTTCTTGCTTAAGCCCGTAGCAGCCACGTAAAACTTGCAACAACAAAGTAGAGGACGTCTAACTTGTTTTTGCAGGGCATGTTGTGATGTGATATGGTCAAGACATGATGCTAAATTTTATTGTATGAGATGATCATGTTTTGTAACCGAGTTATCGGCAACTGGCAGGAGCCATATGGTTGTCGCTTTATTGTATGCAATGCAATCACGCTGTAATGCTTTACTTTATCACTAAGCGGTAGCGATAGTCGTGGAAGCATAAGATTGGCGAGACGACAACGATGCTACGATGGAGATCAAGGTGTCGCGCCGGTGACGATGGTGATCACGACGGTGCTTCGAAGATGGAGATCACAAGCACAAGATGATGATGGCCATATAATATCACTTATATTGATTGCATGTGATGTTTATCTTTTATGCATCTTATCTTGCTTTGATTGACGGTAGCATTATAAGATGATCTCTCACTAATTATCAAGAAGTGTTCTCCCTGAGTATGCACCGTTCCGAAAGTTCTTCGTGCTGAGACACCACGTGATGATCAGGTGTGATAGGCTCTACATTCAAATACAACGGGTGCAAAACAGTTGCACATGCGGAATACTCAGGTTATACTTGACGAGCCAAGCATATACAGATATGGCCTCGGAACACGGAGACCGAAAGGTCGAGCATGAATCATATAGCAGATATGATCAACATAACGATGTTCACCAATGAAACTACTCCATCTCACGTGATGATCGGACATGGTTTAGTTGATTTGGATCACGTAATCACTTAGAGGATTAGAGGGATGTCTATCTAAGTGGGAGTTCTTAAGTAATATGATTAATTGAACTTAAATTTATCATGAAACTTAGTCCTGGTAGTATTTTGCAAATTATGTTGTAGATCAATAGCTCGCGTTGTTGCTTCCATGTGTTTATTTTGATATGTTCCTAGAGAAAATTGTGTTGAAAGATGTTAGTAGCAATGATGCGGATTGGATCCGTGATCTGAGGTTTATCCTCATTGCTGCACAGAATAATTATGTTCTTGATGCACCGCTAGGTGATGGACCTATTGCAGGAGCAGATGCAGACGTTATGAACGTTTGGCTAGCTCAATATGATGACTACTTGATAGTTTAGTGCACCATGCTTAATGGCTTAGAATCGGGACTTCAAAGACGTTTTGAACGTCATGGAGCATATGAGATGTTCCAGGAGTTGAAGTTAATATTTCAAGCAAATACCCGAGTTGAGAGATATGAAGTCTCCAACAAGTTCTATAGCTAAAAGATGGAGCAGAATCGCTCAACTAGTGAGCATGTGCTCAGATTGTCTGAGTACTACAATCGCTTGAATCAAGTGGGAGTTAATCTTCCAGATAAGATAGTGATTGACAGAATTCTCTAGTCACCATCACCAAGTTAGTATAACTTTGTGATGAACTATAATATGCAAGGGATAACGGAAACGATTCCCAAGCTCTTCGTAATACGGAAATTGACAAAGGTAGAAATCGAGAAAAACATCAAGTGTTGATGGTAGACAAGACCACTAGTTTCAAGAAAAGGGCAGAGGGAAGAAGGGGAACTCCAAGAAGAACAACAAGCAAGTTGTTGCTCAAGTGAAGAAACCCAAGTCTGGTCCTAAGCCTGAGACTAAGTGCTTCTACTGCAAAGGGACTGGTCACTGGAAGCGGAACTACCCCAAGTGATTGGCGGATAAGAAGGATGGCAAAGTGAACATAAGTATATTTGATATACATGTTATTGATGTGTACTTTACTAGTGTTTATAGCAACCCCTCAGTATTTGATACTAGTCCAGTTGCTAAGATTAGTAACTCGAAACGGGAGTTGCAGAATAAACAGAGACTAGTTAAGGGTGAAGTGACGATGTGTGTTGGAAGTGGTTCCAAGATTGATATGATCATCATCGCAGACTCCTTATACTTTCGAGATTAGTGTTGAACCTAAATAAGTGTTATTTGGTGTTTGCATTGAGCATGAATATGATTTGATCATGTTTATTGCAATACGATTATTCATTTAAGTTAGAGAACAATTGTTGTTCTGTTTACACGAATAAAACCTTCTATGGTCATACACACCAACGAAAATGGTTTGTTGGATCTCGATTATAGTGATACACATATTCATAATATTGAAGCCAAAAGATGCACGGTTAATAATGATAGTGCAACTTATTTGTAGCACTGCCGTTTAGGTCATATTGGTGTAAAGCGCCTGAAGAAACTCCATGCTGATGGGATTTTGGAATCACTTGATTATGAATCACTTGATGCTTGCGTACCATGCCTCATGGGCAAGATGACTAAGACTCCGTTCTCCAGAGCGAGCAACTGACTTATTGGAAATAATACATACTGATGTATGTGGTCCGATGAGTGTTAAGGCTCACGGCAAGTATCGTTATTTTCTGAACTTCACAGATGATTTGAGCAGATATGGGTATATCTACTTGATGGAACATAAGTCTGAAACATTTGAAAAGTTCAAAGAATTTCAGAGTGAAGTGGAAAATCATTGTGACAAGAAAATAAAGTTTCTACGATCTGATCGCGGAGACAAATATTTGGGTTACGAGTTTGGCCTTCAGTTAAAAACAATGTGAAATAGTTTCACTACTCACACCACCTGGAACACCACAGCATAATGGTGTGTCCGAACGTCATAACCGTACTTTATTAGATATGGTGCGAACTATGATGTCTCTTACCAATCTACCACTATCATTTTGGGATTATGCATTAGAGACAACTGCATTCACGTTAAATAGGGCACCATCTAAATCCGTTGAAATGACACCGTATGAACTATGGTTTGGCAAGAAACCTAAGCTGTCATTTCTTAAAGTTTGAGGTTGCAATGCTTATGTGAAAAAGTTTCAACCTGATAAGCTCAAACCAAAATCGAAGAAGTGCGTCTTCATAGGATACCCAAAAGAAAATGTTGGGTACACCTTCTATCACAGATCCGAAGGCAAGATAGTCGTTGCTGAGTATGGATCCTTTCTAGAGAAGGAGTTTCTCTCAAAAGAAGTGAGTGGGAGGAAAGTAAAACTTGATGAGGTAACTGTACCTACTCCCTTATTGGAAAGTAGTACATCACAGAAACCTATTTCTGCGACACCTACACCAATTAGTGAGGAAGCTAATGATAATGATCATGAAACTTCAGAACAAGATACTACTGAACCTCGTAGATCAACCAGAGTGAGATCCGCGCCAGAGTGGTACGGTAATCCTGTTCTGGAAGTCATGCTACTAGATCATGATGAACCTACAAACTATGAAGAAGCGATGGTGAGCCCAGATTCCGCGAAATGGCTTGAAGCCATGAAATCTGAGATATGATCCATGTATGAGAACAAAGTATGGACTCTGATGGATTTGCCCGATGAACGGCAAGCCATAGAAAATAAATGGATCTTCAAGAGGAAGACAGACGCTGATAGTAGTGTTACTATCTACAAAGCTCGACTTGTCGCAAAAGGTTTTCGGCAAGTTCAAGGGATTGACTACGATGAGACCTTCTCACCCTTAGCGATGCTTAAGTCTGTCCGAATCATGTTAGCAATTGCCACATTTTATGAAATCCAGCAAATGGATGTCAAAACTGCATTCCTGAATGGATTTCTGGAAGAAGAGTTGTATATGATGCAGCCGGAAGGTTTTGTCGATCCAAAAGGAGCTAACAAAGTGTGCAAGCTCCAGCGATCCATTCATGGACTGGTGCAAGCCTCTCGGAGTTGGAATAAACGCTTTGATAGTATGATCAAAGCATATAGTTTTATACAGACTTGTGGTGAAGCCTGTATTTACAAGAAAGTGAGTGGGAGCACTACAACATTTCTGATAAGTATATGTGAATGACATATTGTTGATTGGTAATAATGTAGAATTATTCTGCAAAGCATAAATGAGTGTTTTTTAAAGAAATTTTTCAAAGAAAGACCTCGGTGAAGCTACTTACATATTAAGCATCAAAATCTATAGAGATAGATCAAGACGCTTGATAAGTTTTTTCAATGAGTACATACCTTGACAATATTTTGAAGTAGTTCAAAAATGGAACAGTCAAAGAAAGAGTTCTTGGCTGTGTTACAAGGTATGAAATTGAGTAAGACTCAAAAGCCCGACCACGGCAGAAGATAGAAAGAGGATGAAAGTCATTCCCTATGCCTCAGCCATAGGTTCTATAAAGTATGCCATGATGTGTACCAGATCTATTGTATACCCTACACTGTGTTAAGAAAGGGAGTACAATAGTGATCTAAGAGTAGATCACTGGACATTGGTCAAAATTATCCTTAGTGGAATAAGGAAATATTTCTCGATTACGGAGGTGACAAAAGGTTCGTCGTAAAAGGTTACGTCGATGCAAGTTTTGACACAGACCTGGATGACTCTAAGTCTCAATCTGGATACATATTGAAAGTGGGAGCAATTAGCTAGAGTAGCTCCGTGCAGAGCATTGTAGACATAGAATTCGCAAAATACTTACGGATCTGTATGTGACAGACCCGTTGACTAAAATTATCTCACAAGCAAAACATGATCACACCTTAGTATTCTTTGGGTGTTAATCACATAAATGATGTGAACTAGATTATTGACTCTAGTAAACCCTTTGGGTATAGGTCACATGACGATGTGAACTATGGGTGTTAATCACATGGTGATGTGAACTCTTAGTGTTGAATCACATGGCGATGTGAACTACATTATTGACTCCAGTGCAAGTGGGAGACTGAAGGAAATATGCCCTAGAGGCAATAATAAAGTTATTATTTATTTCCTTATATCATGATAAATGTTTATCATTCATGCTAGAATTGTATTAACCGGAAACATAATACATGTGTGAATACATAGACAAACAGAGTGTCACTAGTATGCATCTACTTGACTAGCTCGTTAATCGAAGATGGTTATGTTTCCTAACCATAAACAAAAGAGTTGTTATTTGATTAACGGGATCACATCATTAGGTGAATGATCTGATTGACATGACCCATTCCATTAGCTTAGCACCCGATTGTTTAGTATGTTGCTATTGCTTTCTTCATGACTTATACATGTTCCTATGACTATGAGATTATGCAACTCCCGTTTGCCGGAGGAACACTTTGTGTGCTACCAAACGTCACAACATAACTGGGTGATTATAAAGGTGCTCTACAGGTGTCTCCAAAGGTACATGTTGGGTTGGCGTATTTCGAGATTAGGATTTGTCACTCCGATTGTCGGAGAGGTATCTCCAGGCCCTCTCGGTAATGCACATCACATAAGCCTTGCAAGCATTGCAACTAATGAGTTAGTTGTGAGATGATGTATTACGGAACGAGTAAAGAGACTTGCCGGTAACGAGATTGAACTAGGTATTGAGATACCGACAATCGAATCTCGGGCAAGTAACATACCGATGACAAAGGGAACAACGTCTGTTGTTATGCAGTCTGACCGATAAAGATCTTCGTAGAATATGTAGGAGCCAATATGGGCATCCAGGTCCCGCTATTGGTTATTGACCGGAGACGTGTCTCGGTCATGTCTACATTGTTCTCGAACCGTAGGGTCCGCACGCTTAAGGTTTCGATGACTTTATATATGAGTTTATGAGTTTTGATGTACCGAAGGAGTTCGGAGTCCCGGATGAGATCGGGGACATGACGAGGAGTCTCGAAATGGTCGAGACGTAAAAATCAATATAATGGACGACTATATTCGGACATCGGAAAGGTTCCGAGTGGTTCGGGTATTTTCCGGAATACCGGGGAGTTACGGGAATACGGGGGAGAAGTATTGGGCCTTATTGGGCCATACGGGAAAGAGAGAGGGGCTGCCTAGGGCAGGCCGCGCACCCCCCCAAGGCCTAGTCCGAATTGGACTAGGGGGAGGGGCTGCGCCCCCTCCTTCCTTCCATTCTCCCTTCCCCTTCCTTGTCTCCTACTCCTACTACATGGAAGGACTCCTAGTTGGACTAGGAAAGAGGGAATCCTACTCCCGGTGGGAGTAGGACTCCCCTAGGGCGCGCCATAGAGAGGGCCGGCCCTCCCCTCCTCCACTCCTTTATATACGGGGGCAGGGGCACCCCATAGACACACAAGTTGATCTTCGTGATCGTTCCTTAGCCGTGTGCGGTGCCCCCCTCCACCATATTCCACCTCGGTCATATTGTAGCGGTGCTTAGGCGAAGCCCTGTGACGGTTGAACATCAAGATCGTCACCACGCCATCGTGCTGACGGAACTCCTCCCCGAAGCTTTGCTGGATCGGAGCCCGGGGAGCGTCATCGAGCTGAACGTGTGCCAAGAACTCGGAGGTGCCGGAGTAACGGTGCTTGGATCGGTTGAACCAGGAAGACGTACGACTACTTCCTCTACGTTGTGTCAACGCTTCCGCTCCGGTCTACGAGGGTACATAGACAACACTCTCCCCTCTCGTTGCTATGCATCACCATGATCTTGCATGTGCGTAGGAATTTTTTTGAAATTACTACGAAACCCAACACGCCGATAATGGAGTTCACCGCCGCAGACATCTTTCAGCACTCGCCCTTTGGCGACATCCTGAATTCACTAAAGTCTCTATCTTTATCAGGAGAGCCCTGGCCGGACTACGGTCAGCAAGGATGGGATTCGGATGATGAAGAAATTCAAAACTCACCCACCACCCACTTCGTAGCCACTGTCGACGACTTAACCGACATGCTCGACTTCGACTCCGAAGACATCGATGGTATGGATGACGATGCAAGAGACAACCAAGAACCAACGCCTATAGGGCATTGGACAGCCACCTCATCTCACGATGTGTACATGGTGGATACCCCTAAAGGAAGCAACAACGAGGAAAACGGGGATGGAAAGAGGGATCGATCTCTCGAAAAACAATCAAAGCGTCGGCGTAAACGCCGACCCAAGCCCCGCCTCGATAAAGACCCAGCCATAGAGCAGGATGAGCCGGTAGACGACGAGCATGCCTTAGAGCAACCATCCCAACATGACAACCCGGATAGAGAAACCGAACATCCCTCCCCCGGCGAAAATGGCATTTCGGACGACCCTACGCCGGAGAAGCCCACGAAGCAGAAGAACCTCCACAAACGGCTTGCTGCAACCGCACGCAGCCTGAAAAAGCAGAAGCGGAAGCTAAAAACTGCGGAAGATGCACTCGGGATCAGATGGAGTAAAGTAATCAATACCGCAGACAAATACGACGACAGCCGCCGCACTAAAAGCTATCCGAAGAGAAAGCTACTGCCTGAATTCGACGAGGCCTTAGAGCCCTCGCATTCGAAAAGTGAGAAAACCACACGGTCGGATAGACGACCCCATGGCCAGCATAAAGCGGCAAGCAGCGCCGCACTTAAGCCGGCATGCGACCCACTTAAGGATTCGCATCATGGCCTAGCTAGGTCCATTTACGGGCCAAGAAAGCAAGCTCTCGTAAGCAATGCAATAAAGCCATTATCAGAATCCGGCACACCCAAATACAGGGGTGCCGCACACCCCCTATGTTTAGCCGATGAGGTCCTGGATTATGAATTTCCAGCGGGATTCAAACCCGTAAACATAGAGGCATATGATGGAACAACAGACCCTGGAGTCTGGATCGAGGATTATATCCTCCACATACATATGGCTAGAGGAGATGACCTCCACGCCATAAAATACTTACCCCTCAAGCTTAAAGGGCCAGCCCGGCATTGGCTCAAAAGCCTTCCTGAAAACACAATCGGAAGTTGGGAAGAGCTCGAGGACGCTTTCCGAGCAAATTTTCAAGGGACCTATGTCCGCCCTCCGGATGCAGGCGATCTTAGTCACATAACTCAACAGCCCGGAGAGTCAGCTCGGCAATTCTGGAATAGATTTCTTACTAAAAAGAATCAGATAGTCGACTGTCCGGACGCTGAAGCCTTAGCGGCTTTCAGGCATAATGTCCGAGATGAATGGCTCGCCAGACACCTCGGCCAAGAAAAGCCAAGAACAATGGCCGCACTAACAAGCCTCATGACCCGCTTTTGCATAGGAGAGGACAGCTGGTTGGCAAGATGCAGCACTAGTGACCCAAGTACATCCGAAACTAGGGATGGAAACGGAAAACCGCGATGTAATAAGGACCATCGCCGGACTAAGGAAAAAAGTCCGAAGAGCACGGCAGTCAACGCCGGATTCAAAAGCTCACGACAGAATCAGAAAAAGCCGCCCCTCCAAGATAACAGGGACGACCTATCCAACCTAAACAAAATCTTGGATAGGACATGTCAAATACACAGCACTCCCGGAAAGCCTGCTAACCATACCCACAGAGATTGTTGGGTTTTCAAACAATCCGGCAGACTCAATGCCGAACACAAGGGGCTCGACACACCAAGCGAAGACGAGGATGAACCCCAAAAGCAGAGTACCAGGAAACAAAAGAATTTCCCACAAGAAGTAAAAACAGTAAACTTACTCCACATAATAAAACATGCGGCGCCCATAAAGGTACGCGCCCCACGGCCTATCCCAAAGGAATCCCGCCACTGGTTGTCAAAACCAATCATCTTCGATCATCTGGATTATTCTAGAAGTGTCAGGAACCCAGGCTGGACTGCCCTGGTACTCGATCCAATAATTGGCGGACTCCAGTTTTCAAATGTCCTTATGGACGGTGGCAGCGGACTCAACCTGATATATCAGGACTCAATCCGCCACATGGGGATCGACCCAAAAAGAATTCGCCACAGCAAAACCTCCTTTCAAGGAGTAACGCCAGGTCCGGACACCCATTGCATGGGTTTTCTCCGTCTCAAGGTTATTTTCGGCTCTGCCGATAACTTCCGTCGCGAAAAGCTGACTTTCCACATCGTCCCATTCTCAAGTCGCTATCGAGCACTACTGGGACGTGAAGCTTTCTCCCGCTTTAACGTAATACCGCATTATGCATCTCTTACGTTTAAGATGCCCGATCCACGCGGCATCATCTCCTTAAAGGGGAAGCAGTGAGAACATCTCCCCCAAGCGGAGGATTGTGCGGCCGCTTTAATAGCCCCACAATACACTGGCTTCACCAGCCAGAACATCGGAACAGGTCATTAAGACCACGGACACGGATAGACGAGTCCGGCACAAAAGTATCATTGATAAAGGCTTAGTGGCCATATACCCCTGCACTAGGGGCTTCACACGTATAAAATAAGAGACAATAAAGCTCAATTTTTCATATTTTACTTTACACTTTGTTTATTTCATATAACTTTTGTTCGGCACGCCCCTTTTTCAACTTAGTTGCTCTCTTTTTACAGATGAACGTCGTGCTGCGCCCGTCCAGGATACAGCACAACGGAGACACAGGCGCAGACGTGCAGTAGGGACCCGTTCCAAGGATTCTTTTCAGATTAAGACCCTGCGTAAACCTTTTTTACTGTCTCTTGTTGATACACATCCCCTGGTTCTATGACCAAGGAGGAGGCTGGCGTCTTGGCATGTGGCCACGTCAGAATTCTTGCGCGTACCTGGACACCAGGGGCTTATACCTCAGAGCGTTACCTCGCCCGCTCTCATAAAGACCGAATACCTTAGGGAGTGTTCGACGTCGCGTGTTTGGCCTTATATGCATCAACTCTGAGTCATGATTTTGGTCAAATGTTGGGTTGCCCGGCTCCTGTGTTCGGCCGCCTTACGTTCCGCTCTATCGGCTAAGGCGGCACCAGGAGAACTACTGTGATTGTGCCCTGGTTTGGCCAGGCGAGCACCTCAGTAGAGAAAGCCGAAAACCGACTGTCATGATATGGCGTGAGACTGGTCAACCACTCGATGACTCTCCGGAATCTGTAGGATTCCTCCGCATTAACGAAGGGCCGTTTCCCGGCCAGGCACATACGCGCCCCGAATTCGGGTGAGCGCAGTTGCCACCAGGGGCTACCTAAATAGTCCCATTGTCAAGCTCCTATGGCTAAGTGAAAGTGTTAAAGCATTATAGTCCGGTTGCCTAGCTCTCTGCGCTATCACCTCCTTTGTAGGACCAAGACATTGGATTAAGTGTGAAAATGCGCCTTCTGCAAGCACCCCCGCACTATGTGCGTGGGGGCTGAAGCCAACGACTGCAATCTTTAAGATTTTGTATCTATATCTTAAAATGGCCGCACAGGAGGTGTTCCAAATACTTGAAGGCACAAGTATAAAAGGCTACTACAATTCATCAAAATATTGCTTTATAATTACATATGCTATCAGAACATAGAATTCTTCGAGCACTGCGTCTCTATTACACGAGCGCCTTCAAGGACTTCCTGAAAATAGTGCTCGGAGGGTACTCGGCTTTTGTCCGAATCTCGGGATGCAACAACGGTGGTCTCCATCTCTGCCCAGTATGTCTTGACACGGGTAAGAGCCATCCGTGCGCCCTCTATGCATGCTGACCTCTTCATCGCGTTGATACGGGGCAACGCATCAAGGAATTGCTGCACCAAGCTGAAATAACTCTTCGGCTCCGATCTCCCCGGCCACAGATGACCCATGACGTAGTTCATGGCGAGTCCGGACAATCTATTCAGTTCATCCCATTGAGTCAGACGATCGTCCACTGCTAGTGGACGCTCTGGATTCTGGAACTACGACCAGAAAAGCCTTTCCACTTCGCGATCTTCTTGATCTCGAAAGTATTCGGTCGCATCAGCAGCACTCGCTGCCAAATCCAGATAGGTGTCCTCCGCACTCCACATCCAGTCCAACGGAGCAAACTTCGGATCGCAAAACTTCCTTCGCAGCATAAAGGGCTTTCCAGCCGCAATCTGTCCGGCCTGACGCAGCTCCTCCTTCGCAGCTCTCATCGCAGAGCGAGCGTCCTTGGCATCAGCAACGGCCTTCTCTAAGTCCGTTTGTCTCGCCCGGTCTTCTTTCTCAAGAAACTTGCAACGGTCAGCAGCACTTTTTAACTTCACGGCCATCACGGCCATCTCCTTCTTGCTTCGGCAGTGAGCAGCCTGTTCGGCTCTCAGCTCTTCAAGGGCCTTCTCGGCAGCCGCATCACTTTTCCTGGCTTGTTCCTTAGCTCAGGCAAGTTCTGCCCGAAGACTCTCCACGGCGGCCGCACCATCTGCGTCAAGCACACACATTGTAAGATACTGGCATAAAGCTCCTCTTACCAGATGTCGCCCGAGGAATTGCATACCTTGAGCCTCATCAAGCCGCTCGTTGACGAGCGCGATGTCGGCATCTGCCACGTCAAGTTGCCGCTTTAGTTTGCCAAAATCATCAGTTCGGCTCGATTCCGGACACTTCGCCACCTGTATACAAAGGCGACATTTTAGACCTGGGATTATGATCCTCTGCGCGCCGCCAATTTTGACAACGCACAGAGTCTCAGGGGCTACTATCTACATAGGGCGCATCTTGTTTATGCGCAAATGACAAAGAAGTACATCATCAAACGTACCTCAAAACCCATCAGCAAACTTCTAACGGCCTCATGAAATCCGCTTTCCGCGGCCGAAATCCTTCCAATCACCGTACCCATCAATGCACGGTGCTCCTCTGAGACAGAAGCTCGCCCCAGCAGAATCATCAGCTCCTCCGACCGCGCATCGGACGGTGCCGGACTCGTCCTATGACCTCCATCGAAGGCCGGACATGGAGAACCTTGGGGGGACATATGGCTACCTTCCACCTCTGCCGGATTCGGAGAAACCCTCCGCGACGACACCTCAGGGTCGCCCGCCTCGCCAGGCGGTACGGTAGGGGGAGGCATTCCACTCTCCATCATCTCCGGGAGAAGATCCCCCGAAGACGAGCTCTGCTGAGAAGGGCTGAGGTCCGAGCTACAAAGTAAAATTTCGATTAATCTTCTCAGATGAAAAGCAAGGATTTCTCTCATCCCTCTAAAGGAAAATCTTTCTCTACTTACGGCTCGCTGGAGGGCTGATCCCTTTGAGGGCATAGTTCGGCTGAGGAACTCCCCGGCATCGGACCCTCTGATGAGGACTTTTTCCCCCGCTTTGAGGCCATGGTCTCCGGGTCGTCAGAGGCGGCCCTCTTCTTCCCCTTAGGAGAGGAATTGTCGGTTCTTCCCTTCGGAGCAGCCTCCTTCAAGGAGGCCATAGTTTCCTTGTCCTCCCCCTCACTTCCCTCCAAAGGCACGATCTTCAACATCCCGACCAGCACGGGATCCGGCCTGGTCTCGGGAAGGGGAGCCGGACACCTGATCAGCCTTGCCTTCGCTATCCACTCCTGTTTAAAAGGATAGCTCTTTTAGGGGTGAATTTATGACAATTTTACGGATAGCAAGTCCGGGCACAAGGTTACTTACTTGAGTATCCGGGCGATTGCAGCTTAAACCTGCGTCCTCGGTCAAATCCGGACACATTGCTTGTGATCTGAAGAACATTTTATACATATCCACGGGCGTTGCGCCCATAAAATGCTGGAGAGCTCGTTGTCCCTCCGGATTAAACTCCCACAGACGAAGGGAGCGACGTTTGCTGGGCAGTGTTCGGCGAATCAGCATGAACTGCGTCACCTTGACCAGGTTGAGGTCTCTTTCTAAGAGATCCCTAATGCGGCCCTGCAACAAGGGCACGTCTTTGGATAACCCCCAATCTAATCCTTTGTTGACCCATGACGCTAGCCGTGGTGGGGGACCCGAGCGAAAGGCAGGAGGCGCCACCCACTTGGTGCTCCTGGGAGTGGTGATATAGAACCACTCTCGTTGCCACAAGCCGAGCTCCTCTTGAAAGGAGCCCTCGGGCCATGGAGCATCAGCATTCTTACTTATGACAGCGCCTCCGCACTCTGCGTGCCGTCCCTCGATCATCTTCGGCTCCACTCCAAAAGTCTTGAGCCATAATCCAAAGTGAGGAGTAACACGGAGGAACGCTTCGCACACAATGATGAATGAGGAAATGTGGAGGATGGACTCCGGAGCTAAGTCATGAAATTCCAGCCCATAATAGAACATCAGCCCCCTCACGAAGGGATCCATCGGGAACCCTAACCCCCGAAGGAAGTGAGACATGAACACTACGCTCTCATCGGGCTGGGGACTAGGAATAGCCTGC
Source organism: Triticum dicoccoides (assembly GCF_002162155.2). Classification (NCBI taxonomy): domain Eukaryota; kingdom Viridiplantae; phylum Streptophyta; class Magnoliopsida; order Poales; family Poaceae; genus Triticum; species Triticum dicoccoides. Next base: position 643,512,962 of record NC_041388.1, on the reverse strand, counting down.
CTTTGAGCAGGCAACCTATGCAAAATTTCGGCGGTCAAGAACTTAGCCTCTCTCAACTTTAGCACGTCCTCCTCCGTGACGGAGGAGGGCATCCATCGGCCTTGAAGGTCGGAACCGGACATTGTCGAAGGTCTGGAGCGCATGGAATCTGGAGCCTAGGGTGTTGGAACTCGAGGCGACGGGCGAACTTGTTTTGAGATTAGAGAAAAGGAGTAAGGCCTTGGTCTCTTTATAAGAGGTTGAATACCAGGAGCCCTCCCCGTAACCGTTTGGGACTCGCCTTTAATCGAGAAGACATGCTAACAGGCACGATTGGGTTACCCACGTCCATATTGATGAGAATCCCGTAAATAAAGGGGACACGATCTCTGCTTTGACAAGACGTGCCAAGGAAACCGCCTCGCAAAACACGCTGAGGTGGAAAAGTGAAAACGATTCGAATAAAGGCTTGGCAGTAGTGTGATGTCACGCTGCGGAATACGTCAGCGGATTAGATTTGTGCTAATATTATTCTCTCTGTGGCAATACGTGGAAACTTATTTTGCAGAGCCGGACACTACTCTTGGTGTTTAAAAACTTTTATGAGGAATTTGGAGGAGGAACCCGCCTTGCAATGCCGAAGACAATCTACGCGCCGGACTCGTCGTCATTGAAGCCTGGTTCAGGTGCTACTGAGGGAGTCCTGGATTAGGGGGTGTTCGGGTAGCCGGACTATACCTTCAGCCGAACTCCAGGACTATGAAGATACAAGATTGAAGACTTCGTCCCGTGTCTGGATGGGACTTTCCTTGGCGTGGAAGGCAAGCTTGGCGATGCGGATATTCAAGATCTCCTACCATTGTAACCGACTTTGTGTAACCCTAACCCTCTCCGGTGTCTATATAAACCGGAGGGTTTTAGTCTGTAGGACAACTTCATCATACAACAATCATACCATAGGCTAGCTTCTAGGGTTTAGCCTCCTTGATCTCGTGGTAGATCTACTCTTGTACTACCCATAACATCAATATTAATCAAGCAAGACGTAGGGTTTTACCTCCATCAAGAGGGCCCGAACCTGGGTAAAACATCGTGTTCCTTGCCTCATGTTACCATCCGGCCTAGACGCACAGTTCGGGACCCCCTACCCGTGATCCACCAGTTTTGACACCGACACCCGCGCAAAAGCGGGTCATGAGGTTTGTTAATGCGGCCATCATTCTCAGCTTATTTTGGCCGAGGTGTCTGGCGAGCCATTCGTCACGGATGCTATGCTTGAAAGCTGCTAAGGCTTCGGCGTCCGGACAGTCGACAATCTGGTTCTTTTTAATAAGAAACATGTTCCAAAGCTTTCGGGCTGACTCTCCGGGTTGTTGAGTTATATGACTCAAATCGTCCGCATCCGGAGGTCGGACATATGTCCCTTGAAAATTTGCCCGAAAAGCGTCTTCGAGCTCTTCCCAACTTCCAATGGAGCTTTCGGGGAGGCCTTTGAGCCAGTGACGAGCTGGCCCTTTGAGCTTGAGGGGTAGGTACTTGATGGCGTGGAGATCATCTCCTCGAGCCATATGGATATGAAGGATGTAGTCCTCAATCCAGACCCCAAAGTCTGTTGTTCTGTCGTATGCCTCTATGTTTACGGGCTTGAATCCCTCTGGAAATTCGTGGTCCAGCACCTCATCGGTGAAACATATGGGGTGTGCGGCACCCCTGTAGCTGGGTGTACCGCGTTGTTCGGATGCTTGTTGTGTTGCATTGTATGCTGGGGCGCGCTTGCGTGGTCCATAGATGGATCTGGTTGCACCATCCTTTGGGTGCGAGCCCTCGCATGGGTCGCGTATTGTATTGTGAGCGGCGTTGTATGACGCTCTGTGTTGGTAGAGGGGTCGTCTATCCGGCCAGGTGGCTGCTTTGATATTTGGTTGTGGGGGTTCTGAGGCCTCCTCATCGAATTCGGGTAGCAGCTTCCGCTTTGGATAGCTTTTGGAGGGGCGATTGTCGCCGTACCTTGCTGAAGTGCTGAGTATTTTACTCCATCTAAATTGGAGTGTGTCTTGCACGGCCTTGAGCCTTTGTTTCTGCTTTTTCAGGCTCCTCGCGGTGGCAACAAGCCTTTTACAGGCAGTTTGTTGCTCCGGGTGTTTGTCCGGCGTTATGTCGTCTGGACCATTATCCTTGATAGGATTTGTTTGTTCGGTTTGATTATCCGGATTGCCGTTGTCCGGCAGCGGTTCGCCCTGCTCCAGCGCTGGGTCTGTGTGATCGCTATTTCTGTCGAGGCGGGATTTGGGGCGGCGCTTGCGTCGCCGCTTTGACTGCTTTTCGAGGGAACAAGCCTTCGGTGCGTCCTTCCGCTCCTCGTCGTCATCTTTTGGTGCATCCACCATGTATAGGTCATATGACGAGGTGGCGTTCCAGGGCCCAATAGGCGCTGGTTCTTCATCGTCTCCTTCATCGGCGTCCATACCGTCGATGTCTTCGGAGTCGAAGTCGAGCATGTCGGTTAAATCGTCGACAGTGGCTACAAAATGGGTGGTGGGTGGGCTTTGATCTTCTTCATCATCCACATCCCAATATCGCTGACCGTAGTCCGGCCAGGGCTCTCCTGATAAAGAGAGACACTTTAGTGATTTTATAATATCGCCAAAGGGCGAGTGCTGAAAGATGTCCGCGGCAGTAAACTCCATGATCGGCGCCCAATCAAATTCAATTGGCAGAGGCGCAAAAGGTTCGGAGTCCGAAGAGGAGTCCGACTCCTTGGAATCGGAGTCTCGCGGAGTGCGGGGCTGGTGTTCGGCTCAATCGCCATTGGGATTGTAGCCCCCGAGGCAGCGTCCAACCACCCATCCTCGATCAGCGCGGTTGGCTTCGAATTAAGAGTCGAAGCCGATGTGGGTGCGGCCTCCAGGTCACTGTTCGACGGCAGAGCTAGATCATGCTCGTCGTGACAGTGCGGTGCGCTCGGCAGTGGCTCAAATCCGTCAAAGATCAAGTCCCCGCGGATGTCAGCCGTGTAGTTTAAACTTCCAAATCTGACCTGACGGCCAGGGGCGTAGCTTTCGATCTGCTCCAGACGGCCAAGCAAATTGGCCCGCAGTGTGAAGCCGCCGAAGACGAAGATCTGTCCGGGGGGAAGGTCTCACCCTGGACTGCATCGCTATCGATGATCGTAGGAGCCATCGAGCCTGACGGCGACGACACAGAGGAACTCTCAATGAAAGCACCAATGGCGGTGTCAAAACCGGCGGATCTCGGGTAGGGGGTCCCGATCTGTGCGTCTAGGCCGGATGGTAACAGGAGGCAAGGGACACGAAGTTTTACCCAGGTTCGGGCCCTCTCGATGGACATAAAATCCTACGTCCTGCTTGATTAATATTGATGATAGGGGTAGTAAAAGAGTAGATCTACCACGAGATCGAAGAGGCTAAACCCTAGAAGCTAGCCTATGGTATGATCGTTGATGTGTATGTTGTCCTACGGACTAAAACCCTCCGGTTTATATAGACACCGGAGAGGGTTAGGGTTACACAAAGTCGGTTACAATGGTAGGAGATCTTCATATCCGTATCGCCAAGCTTGCCTTCCACGCCAAGGAAAGTCCCTTCCGGACACGGGACGGAGTCTTCAATCTTGTATATTCATAGTCCAGGAGTCTGGCTGAAGGTATAGTCCGGCTATCCGAAGACCCCCTAATTCAGGACTCCCTCAGTCATCCTTTGGTGTTTCAACAAATTTCAATCGTCCTTTTTCAATGGCCGATTTAACTATTTGACGAAACATGTGGCAGTCCTCAAAATTATGCTTGGACGAATCATGCAACTTACAATACATTCGTCCTTGGATAGATGGCTTGACATGGTGATCAAGACTTCTAATGTAATTATTTTTCAACAACAAAGCAAAGATTTGATCACACATGTTTGAATTGAAGGTATACTTTTTGTTTTCTAGCCGATCTTGTTGTGAGAACGGCTTTGGAGTTAAGCAAAAGAATGGTTCAGATTTGGCATCTTCCCATTTGGTTATGATTTCTCTTTCGCATACTTTTTCCGATGTCATTAAATAAGAAACTATACTAGCATCGGTTTTCCCAAAAGATTTTAACCTTGGCTTTAAATTTCTGAAATCAAAGTAGTTAGAACATACACGTCTCAATTGAGACCATGCATAAGCCAAGCATGAAGCAAGAAAAGCTACCCAATTAGATATGAACTTTAAATAAAGCAATGGGAAAAACTTTGGCTGCAGTAATAAGTCACTATCAGTCTCTTTGAATGGTACAATATATTGGCTGATATGCTTAGTAACAATTTTATTGCTAACAAGTAAATTACCCTTCTTCATTGGTCTTTGAAAATTACTTACTAGAATTTTTCTAATAGATGCATAAACAATAAAGTTGTGACCAAATCTGAAAATAGGTAAATTACTTGCTAGACACACCTCTTCAAATATGTTGGGAGAGCATGATGATTGCATATGATGAATAATATTGTGCTTTGCTTCTGGATGACTTCCCAACACCATGTCACAATTTTCTTCTTGATTTCGTGCATCATAAATTTGAAGATCTTTGTCAATCGAACTTTGTTCGGCTACTTGTTCTTGTCCTTGAAGCTTGTCAATTTCTATGGCACGAAACTCATAGGGCAGGAAGTAGGTTCCATTAACTTCAGAAAAATCAAGCATGGTTGTTTTGCTATGCTTGCCATGCCCTTTCTCAATAATACTTGTCTCTTTGGATTTGATGGATTCGGAGTATATACTACTTGATTCGGCTTTTTCAACCGAAGCACTTTTAGTTTTCGAATCATCATTCTTTTCACCGGTTATATCAATTGGCAACACTTCTTTTCTTTGAGCTAATTCCCTATCAATTCTCTCTTGGCGAAGTACTTGCACCCTATCGCGCAAAGCTTTAACTCCCCTCTCAATCTCAGCCCGCTCTAGATTAGTTTGCCCCCCAATGCTTTTAAAATATTTCTGCAATGAAGTGTTAGTGTTGCCGAAATTTTGCAATTGTGTAGGGGGTGTATAATATGCTGTGGTACTAGGTGGAGGTGTATGCACTGCTGTATAACCATATGCTCTTTCGCCAATTCTCTATCAATGCATGTAGTTTCATCTTCTTGCAAAACTCTAGCCTTTATTGCAGCATAATCAGGAAACAACCCCTTTTCATATTGTTCAAGGCAAAGAGCACTAATTTTCTTGTTTTGTGCCAAGCTCTTTTTTAACGCAGCCACAAGCGCTTCTGGAAGGGATTGCTCCACAATACTTTCAGATTCTTTCGGCAATGATTCGTGAGTGTTACCGAAATTCTCGAATTGCGTAGAGTATGCATTATATGCTACAGTATTCGATGGCGACACATGTGTTCCTGTAAAATTTTCACTTATTTGGCTATGACCATAAAGATGCGGGCCGAATTATGAATATCTACAGTTGCATACGGTGCTGAAAAATTACTAAAATGAGGTGTAGCATATGATGGTTGAGAGTAACTGGCCGAATAGCTAGTAGTAGCACGGCCAATTCTCCCATCTATCGGCAAGGTTGGATTCACATACTGCAATTTAGTTGCCAATGAATAAAAAGGTGAAACACTTTCTTCTCTGCTATTGGAAATTTTAACATGAGGTGTTTCAACTTGTTTAACCGAACCCATCATGTTGTTCATCGGCATATGGATTTGTGGGGTTGCCGATGCATGAGAGTTAGGATACATATGTTGTATGTTACTAGAATCATAAGAATTTGAAGCACAAAGATTATTTTGCATCGGCCCTTGCGCATAATTAGATGCATGATTGATAAAACTAGGGCTAGCCGATACATTATGCTCATTAGGCGATCTAGCAACAACATATGAATTATTTGCATCTACAAAGGGGAATTGAGTGTTCATATTACCTTCGTAAATTGCAAACCGTAGATGACGATCTCTTCGTAGCAAGAACGGGCTGGAGACCTTTCAAAGCTTCGTCCCCATCGGAGTTGCCAAAAAGTGTGTTCGCACACGAACACGTCACCGTGTACCCTCGACGCCGGGGGTGATGCACCGCAACTCACATCAAAGGAGACCCGTCCGGAAGCGCGGTATGCAAGCAATCCGGCGGATGCTTTTGAGGACCCGAAACCCCACACGTCCGGGAGGGACCCCGTCAGGGCGCGCGGCTGCTATGGGCTGCCCTAGGTCGGCCTGACCGCCCCTAGGGCCTCGAGGTTCGCCGCCCTGCAAACGAAGAACGAACGAAGAACGAGAAAAAAGAAGAACAAGGGAGAGAGATAAAGGTAAAGGTAAAAAGATGATATATTGATAGATCGATTGTGTGTTGTTCAATCGGCCGTCACCCCTTACATATATATGAGGCGGCTGGACTTTCCGTACAAGAAAAGGACTCAAATCACGTCCAAATCATCAAATGTTACCCTAACTCGGACTACGAGGGCCGGAACTTCCGGTCTGGCCCGGAACTTCCGGGCTGAAATTATATCAAGTAGCCCTCTTGCCCTGAATCTTCAGGCCGCATACTACTTCGGATAACGATGGTCCCAAAAGCAAAGTTGTAGATCTTGCAATGGAGAAAAACTCTTCAGTTGATCACTTTTTCATCCAAGGTCATCTTGATGTCGAAATCGGCCCCTCAAATCTGCAAACAATGTTAAAATTCCAGTTTTCGGGGCACACCGCGTGCAAACTTTCGGTTTAGCCCGGAACCTCCCCGGAAGTTTTGCCCGGAACTTCCGAGGCAAACTTATGCAGCACACTATTTTGTCTCTAACTTTTGCATAAGAATTCTAATTTAGACGTTTTTATATCGAAATCGATCGTCTAGACGAGACGAAGACAATCCGTGTAGAAACATTTCTCATATAAGGCCATCTTGGGGGCGTAATAAGTTGAATAGTGTTCTTAATATAAAATCTAAGTACTTCAAACACAACTTCGGCCTTAGAGATGAGACCGGATGGCTATGGCCCAAATATGAAAGTTTCTCCTTTTGACGATACGAAACTTTCTCACTTTGAGCACTTCTCCATTTGAGGTCATCTTAATTAAGTTCTTGGCCGTGTCAAAATCTGGTGTCAACACATGCATATGCAATTTGTATGCTAGTTTAAGGAGAAATAGGGAAAAAAACTGATTTTAGGGGAAAATGTTTACAGGATTTGCTGAAATACCTCACTAGTGAACCTTCCCTAAATTATATGGACACCACATAAAACCACGTTTAGGTTTTTTTATGGGGCCTGGTGGAGACGCGCTTGAAGTTGACTGAAGTCTCAACGACCCTAAGCCTCTCAGACTTTTAAGCTTAGCTTACAGATAGATTTCCATTTGACCATCCTATACGTAGATTTGTCGTTTTCCTTACTCCAGAAGCACTTGCATGCATAGTTTAAAAAGGCAGACAGGACTGCCGGTCGGATAAAAAAATCAGAATCGGCAGCCTCATCGGTTTTATAAGTTAATTAGACCGTTCTACAAATGGGCCAAAAAACCGATTGAACCGGTAGCACACGCTAGCATCGCTGGGAAAGAAAAATAGTTGCAGCCGCTGTGGATTGATCCTTGGCTCTAGGAAACAGGCCGGCGGCACCAAACTTGGTCCAACAACCAACTCCCCCATCCAACTTAGCTGTCAAAGAGTGTCTCAAAAAAAAACGTAGCTGTCAAAGGTTTCTCAAAAAAAAAAAAAACTTAGCTGTCAAAGGATAAAGACCCTTAAGAAACGTCAAAAGATAAAAAAATCAGTATATTTGGCCTATTTTTACATATTTCTATGGTTTAAAAACACAGCAAATGAACTAGTGAATCGGCGGTTCGACCGGTAAAAACCTAAACTGGTGGCATCACCGGTTCGATCACCGGTCCCGTTATTTAAACTATGCTTGTGTGTTTCCATAGCACCCCAGCCTATCTCACCGAGTAAATTTAATCCAAAATATGAAAACCGAGGTGTGTAAAAGGAAGGATCCCTTGTTACAAACTTGTTAGCAATCTTGCGCATCATCCGGTGTATACAACACAAAAGGATGGGCTTACTTCTTCTTCTTTTTTTGAGTTGGAAGGATGTACTTTTAATAGGATTAATTTTGAACCCCGACATAGATTCAATAGAGAGCGGGAGAAACTTTAGGTTTGAGATTAAGAGGTCATTCTTCATTCTTCTCAATGAGCATTATCGTGTGGGGACTGATACCACAGACGATTATGTGTGGCACTGGCAGGGTGTTATCTGCAACTGTGCCTCATGAATTGATCAGTTTCAGAGGCAAGATGAAATACACTGCATCAACTCAGACTGATCGGCTTGCCGCTGGTGGCAGCACTTCCCTTGTTGGTGAAACTGCTGTTACACGTATGCAGCGTGGAGATGCTTCACGTCGGCATAGACGATGGATCAGTGGAATAGCTCTGATGATGGGTCAGTGGTTAGATTGGGAAGGCACAGCAGGAGGACATGCCCATGTCCATCATGTCAGTATGCTCAAGAAGCTGGAACACCATACAGAGCTTCAGGTTCTTCATGTCCATGATGTCAGTATGCTCAAGAGGGCCGGAACACCACACACACGCTGCGGTCACCGGCGATGACACCAGCGAATGCATGAAGCAAGAGGAGGGCATCCTTGGCTGCAAGCAGGGGCTCCGTACGAACTTTGAAGGAGGATACCATGACCAAACTCCTCGGACGGCCTTCAAACTGGAACTGGATGTATCTGAAGAACTCGTCGGCAATAAACGCTAGCTGCTCAAACCTCCGCACAGTCTCGGCGAGGTGGATCCTACTCGACTTTGCTATGGCTGAAACATTAGCTCTTAGTAAATCATCCTTACTCCTCCACTAGCACCTGAGGCTCCACTAAGATTCAGCAAGCGTAATGCTTCTGGAATGCAGGACAAGATGGAGGACAAGGCCAAAAAACTTGCTAGCAAGAAGAATCTGGAAGGTAACATTTCACCTGCTCACAAAAATTCCTTTGTTGCCCTATCTAATAATGAGTTAATTAGTAGGGCTAATAAGATGGGGGTAGATATACCTGATGATGATTTCACTGCTGTTGACATTATTAGAGAGCTAGAATGTGCTTGAAGAGAGTTAGAAGACAAAAAGAAGAATGATACCACAAGTCAGGAACATGATGACCTGATTGTGGTTGATGGTTTGGGTAGGAACACCCCTATGAATCTAGAGTGGCTAGACCAAGAAGAACATATATATGAACATATCTCTTCTGTTAAATCTAAAAAGAAAATGCAATATAAATCTGTTGTCAAGGTTCCTAGGCCTGTGACTAGGAGCCAGAAGAAAAAGAATTCTGATAGTGATCTATTAGGTAACCCTGCCCTGTCTCCTGGTAGGGCTACTCGAGCCAAATTCCACAAAAAGCGTTTCAAATGAGAGGTCTCATTTGGAACTGTCGAGGGGTGGGCAAGAAAGGAATGGCCACCTACCTCGCAGACATGATCAGTGACCATTCCCTGAATTTTCTGGGTTTGCAAGAAACTATGAAAAAAAGACTTCACTCCTAAATGTTTAAGGAGGATTGATCCCTTTGACATATTCCAGTGGACTGGGTGCCTTATGTAGGCAAATCTAGGGGGGTCCTGTGTGGTGTGAGGAGAGATACTTTGGATGTAGTTTCCTGTTCTAAGGGCAAATATGTGCTCCAAATGGTGCTCTATGACAAAAGAAAAAAAATCAGTGGGGGTTGCTAGTGGTTTATGGGTCAGCACATGATGAATTCAAAGATGAATTCTTGATTGAATTGGCTGTCTCCTGTAGTGGCATGAGTGTGCCCTACATAGTGGGGGAGACTTTAACATATTGAGACACCCTGGAGAGAAGAATAAGAAAATGGTAAACATCAAAGCTACTGACCTATTCAACTCCATTATTAATACTCTAGCCCTTCAGGAAATCCATATTAGTGGGGGTAAATATACTTGGACCAACAATCAGGCCCACCCCACTCTAGAAAAGCTAGATCATATCCTGATGTCTGAAAGTTGGGAAGATGCCTTCCCAATGGTCTCTATGAGGAAATTAGTTTGAGAAATCTCTGACCATAACCCCTTGCTGCTCTCTTCTGGGGAAGAAGGGCGTGAAGCACCAAAACCTCGAGAATTTCGTTTTGATCTATCCTGGATCAAAGATGACAACTTCTTGCCCACTGTTGGGAGAATTTGGGCTAGAAAAGTTGCATCGTCAGACCTGATAGATGTCTTGAATATCAAGCTGAAAAGATTTAAGACTTACTTTAAGGGGTGGGGCTCAGATAGGTATGGGCACGATAAGAAAAGAAAAGAGGAGTTACGCATGGAGCTGTCTATGCTGGAGGAATTAGAAGAGGAGGATATGTTGCCTCCTGACCTATACAGTCGAAAAGTTGATGTTAGTGTCGAACTTTATGAGATATACTAGTGAACGAGGAGATCTTATGGCTTCAACAATCCCACGAGCGTTGGCTCCTCAAAGGGGATTTGAACACTGATTACTACCATAAAATTGCCAATGGGCGAAAACGCAAAAACACAATTCAATCACTCAGGGTAGGGGAGACAGTGATCGAGGGCACGAACAACCTAATTACCCACGCTACTGATTTCTACAAAGAATTGTTTGGCCCAGCCCCTGGTAACCAATTCCACCTTGATCCAGGCACCTGGTCGGACGAGGAGAAACTAAACGAGAAGGACAACTTTGACCTGTGTCGTGATTTCACAGAACAAGAGGTCAAGGAGGCTTTGTTTGATATGGCTCCTAACAGAGCCCCTGTACCCGATAATATCCCTGTTGAATTCTACCAGGTGTGTTGGGATATTGTCAAAGATGACATCATGACCCTGTTTAAACATTTTCACCAAGGGAAGCTGGATGTGCAATGGCTTAATTACGGGATTATTACACTTCTCCCAAAAACTTCTGGGGTTGAGAAAATCCAACAATATAGGCCCATATGCTTGCTGAGATGCCCATATAAACTGATTACTAAAGTCCTCGACCGCAGAGTAGCTATCTACGCAAACAAACTCATTAGCTCTACCCAGAATGCCTTTGTGAAGGGCAGAAACATTATGAATGGTATCCTGTCCCTCCATGAAATTCTTAACTACACCTATGTTAAGAAAAAAAAGTGGGCATTGTCCTTAAGGTGGATTTTGAAAAAGCCTATGACAAGGTTAATTGGGACTTTCTTTTAGAGTGCCACAAGATGCAGGGGTTTAATGATACTTGGTGCGGGTGGATTAAGCAAATCCTTTACAATGGGACTGTTAGTATTAAACTCAACAGTAATGTTAGTCCATATTTTCAAAGCAAAAAAGGGGTCCGCCAGGGGGACCCCCACTCCCCTTTCCTATTTAATCTGGCTGTTGAGTGCCTCACCAAAATGATTAAAAATGCCCAGAAAAATAAGCTGATTGTGGGTCTAGCTTCCGATCTTATTCCTGATGGGGTGGCGGTCCTTCAATACACAGATGATACTATCATTTGCATAGAAGATGACATTGATAAAGCAGTCAACCTGAAGTTGCTGTTGTATATGTTTGAAATGATGTCTGGCCTGAAAGTTAACTTTCAGAAGAGCGAAATTCTTACTGTAGGTGGGGATGAGACTGTTGTTAATAAATAAGCTGAGATCTTCGACTGTGAGGTCGGCAGTTTCCCACTTAGATACCTGGGCATGCCTGTCAGTTATGCTAACCTGAAAATCTCTGATTGGGAATTCATTGTTAGTAAGTACTTGAAGAGGTTCGAAGCTTGGATTGGCAATGCTGCCTCGATGGGGGGTAGACATACCCTGCTTGACTCTGTGGTTACATAGATTTCTTTATACCACATGTCGATGTGGCTAATGAGCAAAACCTTCATTGAAAAGCTAGATAAACATAGACGCAGGTTCTTCTGGCAAGGGTGCAACAAAAAGAAGAGATACTATCTTGTCAAGTGGAGCAGAATCTGTAGATCCAGGGACAAAGGGGGTTTAGGCATAAAAGACCTCCGGAAGCAGAATATTAGCCTCATGGTTAAATGGTGGTGGAAGCTAGAGACTCAAAATGGGTTATGGCACGACATCGTCCGTGCCAGATATCTTCGCAACAAATCTGTTGCAGAAGTTACTACTAAGTTCTCTGACTCACTATGCTGGAAAGCCTTGCTTAAGGTGAAAGACATCTATATGATGGGCAGGAAAATTGAGATTGGGCCTGGAAACTTAATTAGATTGTGGAAAGATTCAATGAATGGGTTGCTCCCATTGCAGGATCAATACCCACATTTGTTTGAGATTTGCAATCGTCCGGAAAGCACCCTGGACAGGAGAGATGAGCTCGATACCACTTCTGTTTTCAGACGTAGACTTACACCGAACTGTCTAAACAGTGGGAAGACATGCGTACTGTAACTAAAAGTATCCCTCTGACCGAGAAGAATGATCGAATCTTTTGGGGCCTAAATCAAAGTTCACCGCCAAATCAGTTTATAAGATGCTGGAAAAACCCCTTAGTGGGTGCCATTACAAGTGGATTTGGAGAACCAAAATCCCTCTGAAGATAAAAATCTTTCTCTGGCAGTTATCGCAAGACGCGGTGCTTACTAGGCAAGTGATGAGAAAAAGAAAATGGCCAGGAAACCCGAGTTGCTCTTTTTGCAAAGGGGTGGAGACAGCTCAGCATCTCTTTTTTACTTGCCCAGTGGCCAAGGTAGTCTGGCGTTCCATCGGGGTGGTGCTGGGCACTAACAAATGCCCCAAAAACTACTGGCAATACTTCGTGTGGTGTCACAAATTTCTTCCTGGGAAGAAAACTTTTTACACGGTGGGCTTAGCGGCCACCTGTTGGGCGATATGGTTGGCGCGCAATCGAGCTACTTTTGGAAAGAAACAAATCAAGACTCCTTTTGAGATTTTGTTCTCTCTATGCTCTTTTCTGCTTTACTAGACAGGTTTACAGCAAGGGGATGACTCCAGGGAGCTACGCACAGGAGCGGAGATGATCAGGGCTAGCACAATGCAGCTGATGAAGATGTGCGATACCGCCAAGCAAACGATCCAAGGTGCCTGATGCTTTGAGACGCTCTAGCTGAAGATGGTTGGCACGAGTCGTCTACCTTTTGACGCTTCTACCCGGAGATGATGTCTACCTGATTGGCAAATGTTTCTATGTCTGCTATAGTTTGGTCTTTTGAGCTTGTAATAGGCTAGACTTTATATCGTGCTACTTAGGTTTTCACCCCACAGCACTCGTTTCGATGGCGAGCGAGTGTGGTGGGTTTTCTGGTAGTGCAGGAACTCGCTCTACCTCTTTCCCTTCTCCTGACTTCTCTGATTGGAACTGGTTGTATTTCCGTTCTATGCAATGGAAAGGGGTAAAGCCCGGTTCTAAAAGTAAATCAATCTAATATATGAGCGCTAGCTGCTATGTCAAGAGACTGAAGCATGGCAGGATTACAAGAGTTCTCCCAGCCATTGTATAGAAAGCTCAGTCTCACACGTCCTTGTATAGAAAGCTTCAAAACATCAACAGACAGGAATAAGCTCTGCAGTTTTTCTAAATTAGGTCAGAGTTGGCAGGAGAAATGAGAAGTGCCAATTAGATTAACATAACACACAACCAAGCCAACAATCTGGTACATGCATAACAACTGTTTGATACAGCTAGTGCACAGAAGATAACTAGAGATCAAAACATTCATAAGGTATATATTCTATCATTTGTCTTGAGCTCCTTGAAGCACGGAAGCTGGAAACTTGCCATAGTACGGCACGTAGAGTCGACTTCGATATAGGTCAACGAACCTTGGAATGTTTAGAATCTGCGAGCCCTTTCCAGTACTGATGCTATATGAGATGATCTTATTATCAGCAATTGTGTCAGCAAGGAAAACTAGCTCTCTCTCCAAGTCAAATGCCAGGATTTCATAATCAAAATACCATAATCCTTCATTGTTAGTACGGAGCATTATGTCCCTCCCAAATACGTTGTTCATATTTAGACAATGCTTCACCACCCATCTATCAGATCCTTCCAAACTCCAAATTCGGATGATGCAACCATCCAATTCTTGTTGTGCATAGCATAAGACCCCAAACGACTGGCCAAGACAGCCATCAAAGCAATAAAACCTCTGTTCTGGTCCATTTGGAAATCCAGGCAGCTGAAGGATCCTATGATTGAGCAATTGTGTGCATGTGTCAGGTGCATCGAGTGCCAGAAGGTAATGCCCCCATAAGTGATCCACATACAACACCCCATTTAAGAAGAGTGAATCACCACCAAGTATATCTGAAGTTTCCCATAGACAATTAGACCATGTCGAATCCTCAGAGAAAAATACCTTAACTTCGGTGTCATATCCACCATTTGGAGTCATCTCAAATTTGAAGACATAGAAGTATTGAGACCATAATGGATCAAAACACAACTTGAGATCAGCATAAGAGACGGCTGGTCCAGCTTCAGTATTTGGAAGTGCCATCCACTCTTGAGTTGCTGGATTGCACACAATGGCGTCGGAAATTTCTTTAGAGTGTGTACCACCACGATAACAAAGAAGTAGGCCATTGCTGCAACCCTTAAGCTCCAAGGGATGCTCATAGCATGGCACAAAGCTAAGTGTTGTATCAATATCCCTGTCACCTGAGGGAAGGCCCACGAGATGGATGGCATTGCCATGCTCATTTTTTTGGTACAGGAAACCGAAGGGAGTTCTTGGGAGCTTCTTGCGGTAGTGCTGATCAGATGAGAAGGCAAGCCAAGACTTGCAGACACATCTGAAACGGCAAAAGGACTTCAGCGGCAGCCGAGACAGGATCTCCACCACCAGGTCATCAGGTAGTATGGTTGTGGCCATCCCCTACCGAGATTCAATACCTCCTTTGAGCTTATCTAGCAGATGATCTTATATCTACATCAAAAAAGAAGAAAATAGATGATATAAAACTGAGAAACTTAGTGTTTGTGCAGAACTGCAAGAAGTAGTGATACCCATTATTTAACGATTGACCAGAGCTGAGCGAATTAATGGATTGAAGCTTAGACCGGCACTTGATAAATGGTGCTCGAAATATGGATGTAGAATTACGGATGTCAAATGAACAGAAATATTATCCAACATTCACACTAAAAACCATGATTTTTTTTTGCTGGTCCCCTTCTAACAATGCTTTTGCAGTTTACACAAGAATTTGCAAATGAGAAAAGTTGTGAAGCATATTTCAGTATGGGCTTATGACCTATGCTGAGTGGGGCCACGCGGATTCACCGTGGCATGGGGATACTTCTCTGTAATTAAGTAATTATATGCAAAGTTACAAATAATAAAATCACTATAAGTTTTTCCAAATTCGCCATCCATTTCACAACAAGTAAGCAATAATAGTAATATAATACACACGTTCCTACAATGCACGTTGAAACAAAATGTGATATGATAAAAAGGTAACGGAATGTACCTCAGGATCTATAAATCTTACGTACCTATTAGACACCGTGTAAAGCTGAGACAAGTGCGAACTTGTGAGATAAGCCAGGGCAAATCAAGTGGCCCTGACAAGTGCTAACAATTTTTTGTTGGTCCCGATCGATGCTTCAATTAGTAAACAAGTGGCCCTTGAAACATATGTGATCATGTTCATGCCTTATGACAATGACACGGTTGTGTATATGAAAGAACAGATTTGGCATGGATACTGCTATTAAGTTATGTGCAAACAATAAAATCACTATAAGTTTTTCCAATGATTGCATCGTCATCCATTTCACAACAGGTCAGCAAGAGTGAAAACATAATACACGTGTTACTATAATGCACCTTGAAACAAAATGTGATCTGATAAAAAGGGAACAGAATGTACCTTACGGGACCTATCAGACGCCGTGAGATCCAGGTTGCATCTGCGACGAGCTCAGATCAGAAACGGCGCACGAGGAAAAACATGCGGCATTAGCTAGGCATCGAGGAGAGGAAGAGGAAAGGGAGCTCACCGCGTAATGGTTGCTTCCGGTAGTCGGCGAGTGCGGTCGGCCAGGCAGCAAGCGGGGACGAGGCTGCGGAGGTGAGGCGGCAGAACGGGGAGCTCGATGCTGCAGCAAGCAGCGGTCGTGCCGGAGTCTCGCCGCGGCTCGCCGGAGAATGGGGATTCGCCGCTAGTGTTCCAGATTGGGAGAGGGTGGGATCATATTTGGGCCGAGGCTGCTCGCTAGGGCAAAGGGAAGAAGAGAGCCTCTTACTGGGCTGGGCCGTGTCCCTCGTTTTTATATTTGCCCCTCGTTCGTATTCGATTGTTTCTGCAGCTTCGGCGGCCAATCCCGAAAGGTCAAGTGACGCCATCTGTCATAATCTAGGAGTTTTCTCTTTTTTCGTAGATTTGTTTATTTAAATGACAGCAATAATTGGCATATGTGTGCCAATTAGCAAAATTACCAACCCGGTCCACTCTTTAGATAACTGGCACACGAGGGCCTGGTTCCGCTCGATCGTAGGAGGCTTCTACCTATTTTTTTTCCTGCCGATTTTTATTTTCAAAACGGTTTTTTAACTCTACTGATTTTATGATAGTTAATTTAGGTTGGAAGGAAAAGAAATAATAAAGTACTTAAAAAGGGGAATTGAACTCAGGTCTAATGCATGGCTGCTATGCCTTATAACCAACTCACCCATCTTAACTTGTTGTCTATAGTATGCAAACAACGGATTTTGAACTGCCCAATCCGCGCCGCCTAGCGAGCTCCCGACGTCGGAGCCACCGGGCACGCACCCGTGCATCCCGCCGCCCCCAAGCACCAACACTCGAGCATCACCACAATGGGCCGAGTGGCACCGGCAGCCACCGGGGAGGCTGGATCTGGCGCCCCACCCGCTGGATCGACGCAAACAGAGGGTAGAGATGCCAGAGACGACAGGAGAGGGATCCACCACCGCCCGATCCGTCGGGCCCAGCCAAGCCTAACGACCCAGAGTCGCCCGGCCGCGCTGCTCCCAGCCCAGATCCACCGTCGCCGCATCCCGCCCTGCACGAGCCACCACCAACCGCACCGCCCGAAGCGCAGCCACTGCACCAGCGCAGACTCGAACGCCAGCCCGTCGCCGCGCCGCGGCGCCCGGCGCCCGCGCTGCGCCCCTGCCGGAGAGACCGGCCCGCGTCGCTCCCTTGCCCGCGGAGGAACGAGAAGCCCACCCAAGGCCGCTCCCGCGACCCGCTCCCACCCT
>NC_041388.1:643494022-643495177 GCF_002162155.2 Triticum dicoccoides | reverse complement strand
GTCCTCCTAGCCCGGGGCAGGGGGGCGGCGGCGGTGTCGCTCGGCTGGGCGGCGGCCCGGTGACCCGGCTGGGTGGCCGGCGGCGGACGTGGTGGCGGCGCTGCTCCTTGGCGGCGGGGCGGCGTGGTGGTGCGGGGTGGCCGACATCGCGCCCCGGCCCAGATCTGGGCCCGGCGGGCCCCATCTGGGTCCTAGCCCCCCCCTCCCGACGTGGCCTCGTTGTCTACGGCGCGGTGAGGAGGAGGAGCGGCTCGGATATGGGGCGTCGGCGCCGATGGCGTGCCGGCAGCAGCGTGAAGGCGGGAGCTTTACGGGCCCATGAGGGCTCGGCCGGGCCTGGTGTGCTCCTGGTATTGCGTCCGGACGGCTAACGTCGCTGATGGTGGAGGTGGGGCCCTCCCGCGTGCCGACGGTGCTGATGCCCTAGTCCTAGCTCTGATTCTTCGCCGCGCTGTCCTCACTTTGCGGTGTCGTGGTAAGATGGCGTGGGGGCCTCATGACCGCGTTGGCGCATGGTGGCGGTTGGTTTGGTGGCTGGATCCGGAGTGCCCGAGGTGCGGGTTGGGATCGGGGGAAACCCCTGTCGGCGTGGCCGACACCGACGCAGTGGCGCCTATGCGTGCCACCTGACCTTCCGGGAGGGCGTCGGGGGCTACCCTTCCTCTCGCCTCGTCGTGTACCGGGGGAAACCCTTGGCAGCAGCGTTGTCATCGTCGCGATCCTTCTTGGAGGTGTTGATAGGTGCCGGCGCTTCGGAGTCTTGGAGCCTAGTGGAAGATCCCGGTGGACGCAGCAATCGCGAGGCTTCTTCATTTTGTTGATCCGCCGTTGTCGGCATTTGTTTCTTTTGCTTTTTCTCTGTCGTTTCTTTTGGGCATGACTGTACTGCTTCCGCCCCAGCACCTATCTCTGTATGGTTCGGTTGGTTGCCTTGTATACAAAGCGGGGGAAAACCCTTTTTCGGCAATGAAAAGCTTAATTTTAGACTTGATAACTTTGGCCGAGCAGCATGATAACTATGAGATGTGCATGTTGATAACTTCAAACATTAACACCCCTAGTTAAAAAAAATGACATGGTAAAGCTGGTAACTATATCATGAGAAGGCCGGTAACTACAACGTGAAAATCACAATAACTTTAACATGTGCAACAT